>NW_009710776.1:18471-38530 GCF_000703405.1 Apaloderma vittatum | reverse complement strand
GGAATGATGCTAAAAGTGACAAAAATTCTTAGCCTTTTTCATCTTAGTAGTCTTTAATTAAACTCTAATTTAACATAACACTGGTTATGGGTCTTTAGTAATTTTACACATCCCCCCCAAGAATTTATTTTTATTAAAATTAACAGTAGATTTACTTTTAGAGGTTTCAGCAATTTTAACATCCACTACAGAAATACTTCTGTTACAAACACAGCATCACTTCTCGCAGTAACCTATAAAAGTAAATACTCTTATTCTTTAAGCAGGTCAACAAGACAGCATATGCATGAACTTTCTGAAATTCTGCCATGTTGGTGGGAGGTTAATATAGGCCTACTCCATTAGCAGGCTGAGACACATAATTTGTGTTAGATACAGCAATTGTTTATGATCCTAGTTTCAGCTATTTGCACTGATGCCTAAACTCACTGGGCTGATGTAATTTAGAACATGCTAGGGAATAGCATGTCCCGCTCCATCTGCTCATTTTTGACCACAAAATTAGATCAACTAAAACAGATAGTAGTAATAAAGAAATCTAGAAGAAAGTGTGTTGGAGAAATATGAACAAGGCAGAAGCAGGGAAGTTAAGGAGCATTTTTCATTACACCAACATCCAAATTCTTTCTTTCGGTAGACACAACAGCATAGCCACACTCTCCTTTTGCTGGAAAGCCAGCTGTCGTCCTTCAGAAATCTGTCTGACCTGCCCTATGCTTGTCCTTCTCACTGCTGCCCACAGCTGCTAATTTGGTAAATGCACTGCAATACAATCATAGAATGGCCTAGGCTGGAAGAGACTTTAGAGATTATTTTAATCCAGCCTCCCTGTCACAGACAGGGAACTCCCAACTAGATCAGTCAACACCTGGAGACCAAACGGGGATCAAACCCCCAACCTCGGTGTTATCAGCACCACGCTATTAAATTGAAAGATAATCAAGATCTGGAAACTTCCTTGCCCTGTGGTCAACTCCCTCCTAAACGTGGTTTTAGCAGACATAGGTTCCCATCCATGTGGTCTGGGACACCTCACACATGTCCAGCTTCTGGCTGGCCAGGGACCAGTGTGGCTGCTGGCACAGCTCTCGCCATCAGAGCTGGGAGCACCTGGCAGCTCACACTCAGGATTATTTACAGCTGACAAGCCACCAGCAGTCATCAGATGTGTTTTGTCATTGCTTTTGGCACTCCTGCAGTCTGCTGCTATGCTTATTTGCTATGTTTAGAAGGTCTGATTGTTCTCCTGCATGGGAACAGAAACTTGGACTTCTCATTTTCACAAAACGAAGCAGCCGTGGTCACAGCATGGCCAGCCCATGGGCTTTGCCAGGCCTGGCTGCTTCTCCCCAGCACAGTCCATCCATCCATCCACAGCTTGTTTCTCCTCTCTCCAGAAAGTCACAGGTGCTGCTGCTTCAGCAATTGCCAAACACACAGATACTCCAAAATGCTCTCTCAAAACAGCAGTACTGTCATAAAAAGGCTGTTAATTGAACCAAATGCTCCTTCTAGGCAATATGGAGAGAAGAAACACACCAGTGGAAAAAAGGGTGTGTATGTCTCTTAAAGCCCACCTGCAGGGTCAGAAAAAAGGTAAACAAGAGAAAAAGACTGTCACTAGTAAGGAGTAATAGAAATACAGTTTCAGGCTGTGTTTTGAAACAGCAGCCACAGCAGAAACTCCTTTGATGCTAAAGATTATCAGCCCAAAGAATGAAATGAAAATTTGATTCAAGGTCTCCTCTGTGCATGAGCAGTAACAAACCCAATTCAAACACATTCTGACTGCGACAGTACCAGCCCCTGTGGCAGCAGGGTCGGGCTCGGGCCAGGTCACAGCAGGCACCAAGCACAGCCCAGAGAGGGGCTGAGCATCCCCACTGCATCCCCTTTGCTCAGCCAGGCACAGCATGCAGTGACAGCACAACCCTCTGCACACCAGAGAAGGATACCTGTACCAGTGTGGGGAGGTTGGTGAAGTCACCTCTGTCAACTTCAGGCTCAAATATATCACCTCAATGTACCCTATGATGGCAGAGAATAGAATGCTTTGGTTTGGAGGAGCTCTACTCAAGTTCCACAAAATATTTTAACAGCCAGGAAGCCACTTGTGTGGATCTGGAAAATCCAGTAGTCTGAGAAAAAATATCCCACTGATAATAAAAACAGGTACTCAAGGCCTCAGCAGCCAATACATGTCTTTACTGAACCAGAGCCAGAAAAGTTCTGGAAGTTTGGTACTGGAAAGCAGCCATTACAACTGGGGAAATGCTTATCACAAAAAACTGAAGAGAACTGACAAAATGGTAACAGACTACAGCTGTTGAACCAGTACATGTCACCTGATCTCAGGTGGTCTCCCACCTATTTCAAGGTTACAAGAAAACAATTTCCAATACAAGAAATAAGGTAAGGGAGCCATTTCTTGTTACCCTGTACAAAAACTCTTCTAACTCCTTCCCTACTTTTATTAAATTTTCCTTTCCATGTCACTGTCTCTTCAGTCCAATCTGACATTAAGCTCCGTTTGTAGACCATAAGGATAACTAAAATGTTTTGTTCTGATTTACACTCATTTTCCATATGTTCTGAAGCCAAATTGAAATTCTATGTCTCTCTGCACTTTTTTGTGCATGCCTAGGGGCCCTCCTCCTTATGTTTATTTGCTGCTTCTTCAGGAGGACTGCTACTGGGAATGATTGCCTTTCCCATGGCAGTTAGTACAAAATGACAAAAACATGCTTGGCTTCCTATCCCCAATCTCCATCTAAATACAGATGAAATGTATCACTGGTTTATGCCAGAAATCACCACACTTGGATTACTAACTTTCCAGTCTCTCTCATGTTCAGCTGAGAGCTCTTCAATTTTCTTCTGTGTGCTGTGAAGTATTTTAGGAGAATTTTTGTTCAGGATTTCTTACAATCTTGTCAGACTGACTGCTAACTCCTGTCAAGAATCCAACCCCAAATCTGGATTAGTTGACTAGTTTGAGATAGTCTTTCAAGACTACCGATATGACTGCTAGCACCTCTGTCTTTGATCAATTTCTCAATTCTTTGTTAGCACCGTGAAGTTGAACATCAAAAGACTTTTGCTTTTATTTTAGAAAAAAAAATAAATCTGAAAACCAGAGGAAGAAGGCTGCTTTTCTAATGAGGCATAACTGCTATCTTCAGTTCAACAGAACGCTCCTCTCCAAGGTCTCTGGCCAGCTGGATTCAACACGTCTACAGGTAACTTGCTGTATAGTTTATGGTTATTTTAGCTGCTTCTCAAACTCATCTTTATGCTCCTAAAACCTTCTTAAGGCCATGCTGCTGTTTATATATAGCAGGGACTACTCTAAATTACTTAACAGAAAAGCTGTTATCTTTCCTTTATCTCCTCCAAATACCCCAGGGATATGCTACACATAAACCATGTTTCTAATAAATTTATCTTATTCCAGATGGAGAACCTCATAGCTTAACCTCCAAATTGATAGGTCAACCACCTGTCCATTTCAGCCTACATTGTTTTGGGATTTTGCTTTGTTCAAATGCATTTCTTTTTTGTTTCCCTCCACTCCTTTTTTAGATCTTTTTTTTTAAAGTGTTAAAGTAGTTAACAATTTTCTTAGCCCTGGTTATAAAGCCTAAGCAGCAATCAGACAGACTTCTACACTCTCTGCTTTTATCAACAAGCTCTATGCATAAACACTTAGGTTTTCGTAATATAAAATAGTAATTAATTTGAATTACAGTGAAAAAGTTGGATCTTGGGAAAAATCCACACACTCTCTAGCAAAATACAGCAAAAGCACCAGGACAGATTATGCAGCAATACTGTCAGGAACCTCTGAAAATTTTCTAATGAGCAGCTCCAGCATTAGTGGAAAGACCACATCCCGCTTTTGCTAATCAGTTGCTAAAGTAATGATGGTTTCAATCACCCTGATGAAGTTGATGACAATGATTAAGCTGGCTACTTAAGGCATCTTCTTGATTAAAGTGATATTTAATCCATAAATCATGAAATCCACTCCTGTTAGGCTTTGCGACATATTTTTCATGAAACTCTGGGAAGAGATTTTCCTCTCAGTTGACAAACTCCTTTTCAGTTCTTCCCATTTACCTTCTCATACATGGGATGAGAAGGCTTCACCCATCTAAGAAATAAGGTATCAGACAATCAGCAAGATTCTTCTTGCACACAAGAGCAGCCCAACACTTTACAATTCTAGTAATACAAACAAGAGGCATTCAGCCTTTAGCATTGTGAATTTTGGACTCCAGGCAATCTCACAGTCTTCATCTTATTTTTCCATCATTAATCAGATAAAATAAATGACTTGAAATTTGTAGCATCTAAAAGATATCTAATATAACAGTGAACACTGTCTTCCTCTTCTCAAACAGGCATGCAATTACCTCAGTATGATTACTGGGGGGGGGGTTGGGGGCAGGAATAAAATACTGGTGTATTAAGCTATCTTCAGCTGTTGCTCTGATGGTGCTTATTGAAATTCCCTCTATGCACTGCTATTCCTTCCCAGTATTTTTAAGACATCAGAAGCAGTAATTTTCAGCAGAAGAGTGCTAAACCAAAGGGCATCAAGTAATACCAGGGTTGTAATTACTTCAGGCCAACGTACCCATATAAAAATAGTAACTTCTTGAGGAAAGGAAGTAATAGCCCAGTACAGCAATTAATTAGTGATAGCTTTCTTAGAAAGATTAATCTGTTTAATTCATGGAGAGGAAAACTATGTCAGAGAATTTAATCTATATTGGCTCAATTAACTAGATAGGAGTAAAAGGTTCATGTGATTTGAAATCAAAAGTTCCATCTCTATCTTACTAGTCCACGCTTACAGTAAGAGTTAGCACCAATAAAGCTATGAATACTGTTCATTTCAAACTGAGAAAGCTCCCAGAGCAAGACATACCCTATGGAAGTTGCATCAAGAAGCTGTTCCATCCAATGGTAAAATACACATTGTTCACAAAGAGTAACAGCCAAAGAACACCTGATCTCTGCAGAGCTCTGGAAAGCCCTCAGATCAAGCACAGCTCAGAGTGAAAGGCAAGATTTCCCCTTCTCCCAATTCCCCTGATAGCTGCAGAGTTTGTCACACACCTGCATCCATCTCTTCCCACCCACTGCACTCCTGTGTTGTGCATTACACTGGGCTCACAGGTTCCTTAAGGAGCTGGTGGTAAAGAGGACAACCAGCATCCATAAACTGTGACTCACATAAAACTTTTCCCTAATAAATTACTGCTAGAACAGCACTGGCTCTAGGAACAGCATTGGCTCAGCAGTGATTTTACAAATGATGTCAGCAGGTAAGTCCCCACACCTCAGCATCTCACAGGTTGGTGACCCCAGAAAGCTTCTGCCACCCCCATGCAGACACCTCCACTCACCACAACTTTCTGGTTACCAGGACCAGCCTCATGTTCTCCAGGTTTCCCAGAGACTCGGCAAAAACCAAAAGAGTGGCTTTCGTTTGTTTTAAAGAAAGCCTTGAATTGCTGTCATGTCTGCTATCCCCGGTATAAATCACAGCCTTGAATAGCAGCGTTATTTTTAGAATAGCCACAAACTATCAAGCATGACACAGAAAAAGAACTAGAGCATGAGACACCACAGGAGAAACCCTGAGAAGAACAACTAGAGACTTTATATAAGACACCAAATAGAAAGCAAGAGGCACTGAAGATAGAGGAGTTTGTATTAACTCTGAAGGAGAAGTCGTGTTCCGTCCACCCCTACCACCCAAGTCCACCACATTGCAATATTTTCTGAACAGAGGGAGAAATAGTGAGAAGATACTGTTATAAAGGAGTGTTGAGTGGAGCATTACAGGCATGTGTATGTTTACAGTACCCAGTCAGACTGTAGAGTCAGTACCATTATTTACTATCTCAGGCTACAGGAAACTAGGTTTTGAAAGTTTGTTTTCCCTAAGTTAGCCCCTAAAATTAAATTCCTATGACTTTCTCTGACCTGATTTCAGGAGAAAGAGTAGAGGAAATAACTAAGCAGATCTCTTAAACCAAACATTTTTTTTTTCTAGCAACAATAATGTGGGGTTTTTTCCCCACTAGCCACTTTGGTGCCCTAAAAAGAAATAAGCTCTACTAGAATCACTTTTGTAATGGATTAGTCAATCTAATTAATCCACCATTCCTAGCCCAAGCCATTTGTCAGACTGATGAGTTCAGAGGTAGAACTACAGGTCAAGAACATCCAGGCACCGAACAGCACAGGTTTACCCTCAAATCCACAAAACAAAATAGCTTCACAATCATCTTTGTTTCTTCAGCCATGCTGGAGTGGAA
This sequence comes from Apaloderma vittatum, assembly GCF_000703405.1. NCBI lineage: Eukaryota > Metazoa > Chordata > Aves > Trogoniformes > Trogonidae > Apaloderma > Apaloderma vittatum. Next base: position 32,198 of record NW_009710776.1, on the reverse strand, counting down.
ATGTTTTGCAAGTAACCAAACACTTCACTGTGATCTGCATGTGCATATGCTCACCAAGTCCTAGCAAAGAGATGCTTACAGTAATACATATTCTTACCTTGCATAGTACCAATGACATTCCTATAAGCATTTTGCTAGTAACTGCAGTGTTGGCCATTAGCAGTAGACATAACTTTAAATATAGCTTGAGAACTACTTGTTAGCATTTTTAACAGTTTGCTAGGGATCTGAGAATAGCACAAATTAAAGTATTTAAGCGATTCGAGGAAAGTTTTTGTTCTGCAGATGACTGCCTAAGCAAAGTGGTTTGAGTTATTAGGATACAGATTGTCACAGGAAAATTCTAAAGCTGTATAATACATGCTGGAGCCTTGCTTAAGAACGCAGTCATAATTAACGTGTCTTTAACATGAGCAAATGGCACTCCTTAAGCACATGAAACTTTAAGCAAGTATCAAACATAATTCTTAATGGGAATTTTATGAGCCACTCTCATGGCATTCTTTTTTTGTAACATTTTAAGTTGCAGCCTTGAAAGCTAGCATAGCTCCTCAGCACATTGGCAGTTTTACTGGATGGTCACACAATATGCGGTGCCTGCTGTAGCATAAACCCCACTCTAAATACACTTCAGATTCTTCCATTCTGGAAAGCAGCAGACTAGAAACTTGTAATGGTGAAGGGGAAAACACAGGAGATACTCTCTTACCAAGCAGGTATGTTTTCAGAACAACCAACTATAGCTCTGAGTGGAGTGAAAGCATTAAGGCAAAGCTCTAAGACTATTGTACTCTAATACCTTAATCCTTGCTCATTCTAATAAATGCAGTTACTGTGCCATAGAACAAAGTAACCACTACAGCACGAAGCAAAATGGAAAGAAAGCAAAGAAAAAAAACCCAACCCAGACCAAACCAAATCACAACACCAGAGCCATACCTTCAGAGTTGCCTCCTCTCAGCAGGACAGGACCCTTCTGGGGCAGGCATGTAGGAGAGAGAGACCTGGCCTTAGGCCACTGGTGGGAAGATAAAGGATGTCCTCAGTGGTTTCAGCTGTGACTGCAAACCAGGTGAGCTGCTTCATCTAACACGGGTGTGTGGGTTGCCGGTGTGTGGGAGCCATACCATGGGCAGAGTTACGCTCTCACCCAAACCTGTCCTTAACCCTGGGCAAAAAGAAAATCCTTCTTATTAGACCAATGGGCTTCAGCATCAAGCTCATCTGAGTGCCTGTGCCCAGGGTATGAGGTGCCTGGAAGAGCAGCTTTGAAAACAAAACATTTCTCTGCTGTTTTGTAATGTTGGTGTGTTCAAAAGCACTTGGACTTACCAGCAAAGTAAGGCAGATCTCAAGCAAAAAACATGCATTAGCAGAAGCTATACAAAAGGAAAAAACAAACAGAAAAAGCCCACGTGTTAATCAGGAAACGAGGTATCTGCAGGGTGGTGGACAGGAGCAATGTGAGGGCAGCTGGGAGAGCCCGACCAAGGCAGAGGGGAGCTGGGGAGTGCCTGCTGCCCTCCTGGCCCCAGCCCTGCACCCTCCTTCCCTGGCCTAGGGGCAGGCTGGGCCTTGGCTGAGATTTAGGGTGCTCAGCACCCTGTGAAGTGAGCTGGCAGTGGCAGGGAGCTGTAGCAAGTTGAGGCTTCACCCAGGGACTACCTCGCATCAGCAGAGGCACCTGAGCAGAGAGGCTCTTTGGGGTTCAGATGGTGAAGAAGCTCGGCATGGAGCCATTCAGCACAAACCTGTGGGGATGAGTGTGAAAACGTGGGTACAAGGGGAAGGGAGGGACAGCCATGCAGGGCACCAGGGGCTGCAAGGAAGAGCTGTCACCATGTCCTCTGTCACTGCCCTAGCCAGGGGTCCCAGGACGTGCCACCTCCCCAGCGTAGTGCACCAGGCTGGATGTGGGTTGGTGACACGGAGATTTCTCCCTGTCCCCACAGCCACTGCTGGGACAGATCTGTTTCACTGTGTTCTGGTGGGAAGTTGTTTTGCCAAGGACTTTTGTGCTTCGTTTTGCTGGGACTCCAGAATTAGGGATATTGCCGCCTCTGCCTCTCTTCTCGGTTGATCCTCCCTGTGAATGTGTTATTTGGGACACTTCAGCTTTTCTATCTGGTTCATTTAGCCTAAAGCTGAGAGGCTTGCCTATGAGACTGCAAAGACTGATTTCGGCAGCAGCAGACTTGGGCCTTCCAGGCAGGTGCCTGTGTTTGTCGAGATGCCAGAAACCTCCAAACATTGTCTCAAGCGAAGCCCAGTCGATCCTCCCACCAACAAGGCTGAATGACGTAAGGTTTTGTCTTCCAATAGGTTAGTCTTGACCCTCTTTGCAGCCTTGCTAACTAATGCAAGCCCTGCTTTACGAGACGGTTGGCTGGTGACAGCAACAACATACCACTTCAGCAGGGAAAAATGACTGAGTACAGTAATAAAACTCATTTATGACACGAAGTAGAAAAAGGATACCTCTCGGCTTTGCTTACGCATATGGTAAACCAACCTGGGTGTTGGGAGTATAAAAACGAGTCAAAATACAGATTGATTCTGAAATCAGTTCTTTTTTTTATCCTTTAAAACCATGGACAGGAATGTACAGCTCCACAAAAACGGAGGCCAAACATACCGAACCAAAACATTTCCTGGGATGCTGCATGACAGTTTTTCTAAGGTTATTTCCTTTCAGCCACACGCAGTCTAAAAGCAGCTTCCATTTGCAGTTAAAATAATCGTGGTACACATTGCACAATCCTTGAAACACAATCTTTGTCATAGGCACTATGATTATTTTTCTTCTGTTATTATTTCTGGTTTTTACCAGTGGAAAAATAAACACAGCTGAAAATAAACACCTTTCCCCTTCTTCAATGTGTTTAGGCTATGTGGTTAAGTGGATATTCTCTCCAGCTACTTGGATGAATAAGTTGGAGCATTCATTTCTGTGTTCTAAAAAAAGTTTGTGCATGTAGCTTTACATATATTTATATATATATTATTCAGAAGCCCCAAATCCAACTCAAGTGTTCATCAGTGATTTTATTGACAGCAGAATCAATTTTGATGAAATCAAATAGTTGTCTTATTTCAGTAAATGGTTCAAGAGTTTCGGCTGCTAAAAAGGTTTCACAAGACTCGCCCAATGCACTGAGAACGCCCAGACTTCATGTTCAAATTAGGTGCTCTTTTATGTGTATCTACAGATCAGTTTTAAAGTAAACATAATTTTACGTGGTATGGAAAAGATCTAGTGACCAATAAAGGAAAGTATGAAATCAGGTATAACTCTACAATAGTTCATCTATTTAAATTAAGCCTGATTGACTCTACTTGTTGAGTGCTCAGCAAAAGTCTGAAATATTGGATTTGTGACTGTTAAGACTAATTCTGGGAACCAATCATTTTGCTTTTCTTTCTGGATACGATAATATCCTTGTTGACTAAATAGCGAGGACTGAAATCCTATTTAACCAATATATCAGGCACGTGATTTGCAAAGGCAATTCTTCCCTTGCAGTTATTCCAACTGTTCCAGTTGGATATTCACAGTGAACAAACTACATTTCCATCAACTTCCTTCCATTTTTTAAGTGCTTGTAGTAGAGGGGATTTGTTCCAGGTCTCATTGGCAGCCAGTGAGTGAGGAGTGCAGGACACTGCCAGTCTTCTCTCAGCTAATTGAGGAAGTTGGGCAAAGTGCTGCCCAGATCCTACCCACGAGGATGGAAAATTGCCCGTGAGCTATGTCTTCCTAGAGCACGGGCGTTTGCACAGTGGTGTGCTCTCTTTATTCCTTGAAGCCATCTAAAGCCAGCTTTAAATTAACATAAATGCAAAACTACTCTGCTACCTGGTGGAGAAATTGGAATGAAAAACCACAACTTTGCAGTCAATCTATATGGGGTTACAGAGGAACCTTGTTTTATAGGACTGTGATTTCTTTTTTTTTTGTGGGGGAGAGTTTTTAATTTTTAGCTTGAGAGGCCTCTCCTACTGCGAAACCCCATTCCTTGCCTGATGAGGGGGCTGAGACTGCAGGATGCTCCCTCCTAGCCTGGAGTGCTGGAAGGACTGGTTTGCCCTGCCTGCCAAAAAGCAATGTGGGGCTTGGTGTGACACCTTCACCTCAGGCAACGGGGTGTCCCGGCCACCTCTCTAGCAGAAATGTCTATTCATCAAAGGAAACTGAGATAGAGGTGAAGGAAAGCAGTAAATGCTGTCCTGAGCATCTGAAAGTCCATCCTGAGATACTACAAACCACTGATAATTTAAAACAGGCTACCAGTTTATATACATCACAGTCTGCAAATAAATGTGACCAAACCATACAGAGTCATTTTGGAATTATCAGTCCCTCCAAATCCTAGTGGAACTAGCTGGAAAACGTTTTTGGTAATTAGCCATTGCTTATGCCCCTGTTCCCTCTGCACAGAAAGCAGAGTACATAACTTAGCTTTGCTTAGTAGTTTAAGTGGTTTCAGGTTCGCTGGCTCTTGGAAGAAAGAAGGTCTCTAAGGAAGACAGACAGACTGGATGAGCATACACATGGGCAAAAACATTCTCAGAAGAACCCTTGCTTGCCAGGGTACCAGTTCCTCTTCGGGGATCGGGATTTTAAAGATTTTGTCTCCTGAGCTGCTTCAGAAAAAAACCCCTGCCATTGATGGCTGAGATGAAAATACAGACAGGCTGAATTTACCTTTGCTAAGAAAGTTATATTTAAAAGACAACTTTGTTAAATCAAACTGATAATGTAAAAGATCAGCCTGGCAGCTGATCCATGCTTAGATCTGAATGCATACCATTGCTGCGGAATGGGCATGGAGAATTTCATATAGGTGATTTTGGACTGCAGGATGCAGCTCTGATGTGTAGAGTTTGGAGGACCTTACACCGCTGACAGAACTGGAACTGAGTGATCACAACCAGTTAAAGACAGATGGCAACTTTAAGAGGACTTTGGGAACAGCTTCAGCTCTGCAATAATCAAGGAGAACATGCAATGAAATATAAGAAATGAAGTTAGTTGGAATCAAACTGCTTTAATGCTGGTCTGAAGTTACCCTGATGGGCAAAGGGATTGCTGCTCAGATGGCTCCAGCTCCAGCAGCGGGAACTGATGGATCCGGTCAAACTGGGAGCCATCGCCTCAGAAACTGCAACTCAGCACTGTTGCTGGCAGTCCATATAACCTGACAGCAACCGGGAATCGGTCCCATCGATTTCATTTCAGTGTAACGAGAAGAGCCTTCACAGAAGTCAGAGCTGACACCTGCCTTTTGCGAGAGTCGCTGCTGGAGGAGCTGCAGACTCCCCAGCTCGGGGCGAGCCGGCTTTAGAAAGGAGCAGAGGTTAGCACTGCGGAGGGGGGGACCGGGGGTTAATTTCAGCCAGCTCAGTGGCTGAGCCACCCTAATACCTCCTTTGGGAGCCTCATTCCCTTCACCTTAACTGTGCTTTTAGTGAAACAGCTGTCACTTGTATGATACCAGAGCATGACCTAGATCTAGAAGTTTTACACAGTCCATTTTTTTTTCTTTGCGAGTATATTAGTTTTATTTACTCTTCTACGTAAAGCTCAAAGCTGCCACTGATGTGCACAGAAATCTCCAGCATTTTATGGGCAATTCGGTACATAAAAGAACCAGCTTGAACCTGCTTCAACGGTTAGAATGTGTTGGGCTGGAAAGGACCTTTAAAGGTCATCTAGTCCAACCTCCCTGCAGTGAGCAGGGACATCTTCAACTAGATCAGGAGAGAATCATGAAACACAGATCTTACTCACGCCCTATTATCGTGATGTAATCTAAATATTTGTAACTTAGGTTTGTAACATCTATTTTTTTAAAAATGAAAAAGTTAACATAATGCAAGCATTTCAAGGAAAGATAGTTTAAAAAAAATCGTTGAAGAAATTTAGCTATTTTTGGAGACGTCTCTTCTTCCAGTAGTTAACATTTCAGAGGACCCAAGAACTTGGAAATCACTACCTTAAAAAACAAACTAGTGCTGATGACCACAGTTCCACTGAGATGAGAGATCTGAGGCAGAAATAAAAGTAAGGCAAGTTTCTCAAATCATATGACCTGGTCCAACTAAAAATTCATCCCTTCCCACACACGGAAAAAGCTGTGCCATACCCAGAAGCTCCCTACCCTCTTGTCCAGAAGAAGTTCTTCGTATGCATCTTGCTGGAGTGGCTGGGGTGGTGATGCTTCTACTAGCTGCTGTTTCCCATCAAGCACAGTCAAAATCTCAGCTGTTTCTAGAACATTCAATTTCAATAGATGGCTCCAATCTCAGTATCAATTGTTAGGGGTTTTTTTTTGTTTTTTTTTTAAAAGGTAATGAGTATTCATAACTTTTTTTTTGGGGGGGGGGGGATACTCATTTATTCTTTCCTGGAAGAGAGCAGACATTATCTAAAGCAAATGATTTTGAGTTAGAAAGCCACATTTCTGTTCTGCTTATGCTGAGGTATGTGATAGTCTGAACTCCTTATGAAAAAGATCTGAGATATATTACTGGTCTAACTTATAAAACAGCCTCACTGAGTCTTCTGTCATGTCTCTGATGCATCTCGATAACCTTCAGCTACCATTGCTTATTTCAGAGAAAGTGAGGAACTATCTTTTTATTTTAGAAAATTATTTAGTCTTTGTATTATTTTCAGTTCTTGTGTCACATATCTTTTAATTTCACATATATATACGATTGAGAGCTCTTGTTCCACACCTCTTCAAAGCAAGACGTACATTAAAACAGTAATATTTGCTAGATAATTTTATGAACTTTGGCGTTATTTATAGTACACAATGGAATGCATTTTAGAGGTCTTCACCTTTGGAGATGTATTAAGGAGCAGAAAGTGACAACTGAAGCTATAGCTCAGGGCACTTCAAATAACTTCTGGTCTTTGGTACCCTGGAAGAAATCAGAAGCTTCGGGTCTGAAATCCCACAGTAGTTCCCAGCGCTGAGCAGGACAACCTGAAGAGGTTCTGGCTGTCTTGGAGATTGGAAACATTGATTCTATCAAATACGACAGAATGGCAGAAAAATGCATAAACTGGAAAGATTTCCCATTGGGTCTACCCAAAGCAGACTAATTTAAGTGTATAAAATTTTGAGCATTTTAGGCCTTAAATCTACTCAGCAGACATCTCCAGAGTCCCAAACATTAGGCTGCAAATTATACTCTTGATTCTGAGGGCGAGGTAAAACTGAATGTGAATAAAGATGCTGAACCAGAGAAAGTTCAGTGATTTCAGTAAAAACAGGGTGGGCATAGGATGGCACAGAAGTGGGCCTTGCAAGAGCAAGAAGTAAGGGCAAAAATGCATCAATGCCCAGTCACGATAGTGATGTGGTACATACCATGATCCGTGTTAAGGAAAAAGGAAATATGAATTGCATGTAGGTCTCTTCCTGATGGCGTTAGATAATATATTACTAAAAGCTTCAGTATGAACACAGGATTTCCAGGCCACTTAAATATATCTACATTCTCTAGATATCAATAAACTCCTCTCCATTATAACTATAAAATATTGTAGCTCCTCATAGCAAAAATAATAGTAAAATTATAGGTTGTCTTGTCACAAGAATAGCCTCATGGGCCACTAGGAAATCATTCCTTGTTTACAGGACTGTTGACCAGGGAAGAGACTGCTAAATCTTTTCGAGACACTAAAAGGTCAGTGCAGCCTGTCAGTTATGTGATCGCTCTGTCTCCATAGCAGACACTGAAAACTGTGCTGTAATAATGAAAAATGAAAACATAATTACCTTTGTTCCAAGGGACAGTGAAAGCATTACAAATTTGAGAATTTCTGCCCCTTTTCCTTTCTTCGAATACTACCAGCATGTTCATTAATAAACTCAGGTAGTTTAACTTTTTCACAGTTTCGATAGATAAATGACTATATCGGTCTTTGCTATTAAAACAAAAGCACTTTTTGCCCCTGCAGCATACACTGTACACAACAGTTTCCTCCTTCACTGTGGTTTTCTCCAGTTCTGGGCTACAGCAACGGCTTTCTGCTGCCATTAATATATTCTGTGACTGTATTTCTTGCAGGAGACTACTGATTCCTATGGCCCAATCCTCTAACTGCTATATAATAATAATAACAATAAAAAAATCCCCCACTTTATTAATAAGCTTACTGCTGTTGTAGCTTTTTCATTTGTATGTCACGTGTGAACTTTGCTATTTAAAATACAAGAATCCTGTTTGATATGATGATTTTGAAGTGCCAAGTCTAAAACCTGAAAGCTGGGTGTCACGGTTTTCATGCGAGTAGACATCAAAACAAAGGGAGCATAAGCTCTCTATGAGCTTACAGTAATGATGCAGTAAAAAATAAAAAAAAATTACATCACAATATATTTTCAGCAAGATAAAGAACTGTATTATTCGATGGTTCATTTTTAAATATAATTGAGATAAAATCTTGTTCTCTTTGAGGAAATCGAACAGTCCAACATCAGGACCACAAAAAGGGACAGAGATGGCCTTTAAGACTCTGTATCAGACAAAACAGATAATGAACTGCTGGGCTACGGAAATAAAATTTAAAAAAACAAACCACAAAGGCTGCAAAATCTATACTAAAAAATTGTTCTTTTACAATCTGCTTGAAGATGAGCCTTTTAAATTCATGCCAAGATAATAAATAACTTTATAAGCTCATTGTTTTCCCAAGTGAAAAATAGTTTACAGGAAAATTCCATTTTATTGAAAGGCAACTGATATTAATGCCATTTTCAAAACAAGTTTTAATTCAAGCTTTAATTTTATTTACTGCCGCTAGGACTCTAAAAAGAGTTGTTCTTTGGTATTAATTGTTGTAACTTCTTTAAGAGCAAGAAATTGTCAGTAATGTCCAAAACTAGACTAAAGCTAGCTGGGGGTAAATTGGGAAAAGGAATACAGATTTTTTTCTCTACTTACATAAGAAATAGACATGAATTATCCAACTGAACATTTTGATTCAGAAGCATATCTAGCACATGTCTGATTACAAGCACACCAACTTGTTTTTCAAAATTTAAACCTGAAGCTGTGGGATCTTGATGAATAACACTGGAATTAGCAACTTGGTAGTAAGTTCATTACTTTTAGAGCCTGGTCAGTGATACTCAGTGCTTGTTAAATATGGACCTGTGAAAACCAATCACTTGGCCGGTGAACCTTGCCCTGTTCTCTAGTGAGGGGTTTTACACACTGATGTGTGTATGAAGCAAAATGAAGGTATCTCCACAAATCAGCATAGAAGTCCTTACATGATGTGGTAGGTTTGGACGTCAAGTAGAATTGATTTGGGGCATGATCCTCTTTTAATATAAACTGTCATACTGCATTGACTACTGATAGATGGCTAGATACCAAAAGCTCTGAAGAGATCTTTTTCCATGGATGTGTTGATGTAAATGTGGTCCTGCAGGAATTAGACATTTCATCTTTGGGTCATGGATGTACTGAAGAGCTTTTCAGTGGTTAATGCTATGAAACGTGCCCATACTCACCCCAACCTTGGATGGTTTTAAGGCTCAGCTTGACAGGGTGCCGGGCCATCTCATTTAAACTGTATTTCTTTACTTTAAAGGGTTGGACTAGACGATCCTTCAGGTCCCTTCCAACTCAGTAATCTATGATTCTATGACCTTTCTTATTTTGAATGCTGGGATTGTTCTATTGCGGATTAGGTTCTTTTTGCTTGTTTTGGGGTTTGGGGTTTTTTTAGGGTTATTTTTTATTGTTTTGAAGAAACTCTATACAGAAGGAAAGAAAACCAAAGACCAGGATATACACCTTTCGTAACTGCTTCACTGTATTATGTTGAAGAGACACAGGCTTTGTCTGTTCAGATCAGAGAAAGTTTGATTTCTTTAGTTAGCTGTTGTCCCAGCTTACTCGAGTATAATACTGCGTGTGTGAATTTTCACACCAGACTACTCTTGGAACTTCATAGGTCAGACATAATTTTTAATAACATTACAGGTGAACAACTGAGTTCAGAGCCTCTTTTAGGGGGATTACAGTCTGTTTCCAAGGCTGGGAACATAAGTTATTTTAGGAATGAACTTCATTTTGCATGGGCTCACATCTCTTCCGAACCACTGGGACCACACGGGTCAGAAGTAAAGCAAAATTTGGCCTACCATTCCAGCTGTTTCAGTACAACTTGCTTTTGTATCCTCTACATAATTAATCACCAGATCTCAGAGAAAATGTTGTCCCATTCACTGTAAAATAGGAGGGTCCACGGAGGAAAACAGTTGCATTAGAGAAACACACAGACAACATTAAGGCTACCTAGGTTGACGTTTTCAAACCTTTTTTCTTTTCCTCTGCAAACAGTGACAGTTTCAATAGGATCTGATTTATACTCTCAACAAATAATACACTAGTCTGTCATATGGTTAATATTAATGTCTCTCTATTCAAACATGCTGAAAACTGAATAGAACAGTTAACATATAACAGTCACGCATCCTTTGCTGAGTACAAGATCGCATCTCTAACATGAACTGAAGATATCCTCACCATTTCAGATTTTCATCTGTCATTCAGTCAAACATTTCATTCTCTTAAACACATCGCTTATCCCCTCTTTCTGAGCCTTTTGGGGGCGCTGAGTGAACACATTCTCTCCATAAAGGCATTGCTTATGATACGGCTCTTTCTTCAACAGAAATCTTGCCGGGTGTTTTCAATATCTTGCTAAAAGTGAATTTGCAGTTTGGCAGGATCTGGGGGCGAGAAGGCCTTACAACTTGATTGAAAAGATTGAATTTTCAAACATCTATTTGGGCAGGATTCTGTATTTTGTTGCTGAGAGACCATCTCTTGATAAAATTAATGGTCAACAGTTAATCAGTTGTGATAGCACTTCACAAATCATTGAATCAGAGCTTTATATAGTAGCCTGTTTTTTCATTATGGGTATGTTCACAGGGCTTAAGGGCAGAGGCAAGCTCACTTTGCTCATGTCCTGAACTGGTGGGATGTAAACAGTGGTGACAGAGAAGCCACATGACTGTAGGGATGCAAAGCTGAGCCCCACCTAACACACCCTGCCTTTCAGAGGGTTTATCTGGTGCGGGCTTGGGGCCATATCCACTACAGCCAGCTCAGCTCATGCACAGTGAGGTTGTGCCCAGCCACAACATCCTGCAGAAACGCGTCAGAGTGAGACCAGTCCTCATGGCGATCTCATCCTACTGATACGACAAAAGCTCTGTGGCTTTGAAGAAGGGAGTCCGAATGAGGCATGCTCCATCCTGGGGCATACAGAATAGTTTTTGCCCTCAAATGTATTTTTACTGAAAACACACAGCAAAGATTACAGCCATAGAAAGTTCTGTAAACAAGACAAGGTCATCAACTCTATCTTAAACAAACAAACAAACCAAAACTGCAAAAGAAACCCAAAATAAGACTTGCTGAATGAAGATTGTGAATAGTAATTTTTTTTTAACTGCCTTACAAAAAAAAAATGACATACACCTTCAGCATTTCTTTTCCAAATTTACTTGACAGAGGTTAAAATATTGCTTTATTCTGACTCAACATACAACAGCACTCTGTGATCAATTGTGCTATTTTGGGAAGTCTTGAGACTTGTGAACTGGAAAGTCTGGGGCACATTAATAAATTCAACAATTAATATGCTGCAAAGGTATATTTTAATACATTCTGTATATACTGTATTTTTTTTAAAATCAATCTTCTGACATTAACTAGGGAAGGCTATTTAGTGATTATTTATCATAGTTAATTTTCTTTTCCCCCACAAATAAGCATTTATTTTAATGCTACTAAAACAGTAACGTGTGTCACTGAACCCAATTCATTGCATTATTGGCATATTGTGTTACACTGATGTGGGGAAGAGGGACTCAAAAGAAAGTAAATGCAAAAAAATGCTTATAATGTTATTGGGATATGGCAACCAGGAAATGACATTTCTTCTCTAAGGCCTTGATTCCCTGCAGCGAGTGATTTGGTGGAAACTGTCTGTTCTTATATAGCCCCATTAAAAATCAGATCTGTGCACGCTTGTGGGTCTGCCCTTACCAAACCATCTGCAGGGCTGAAGCCTTAAAGTTCACGAGCCTAAGCCACGATTAAATAAAGTGACCAGAGAACCAAAAGAAGGAATAAGCTAGGGCAATGTGCATGATTATCCGCTGGATTTTTATCATGTTTGATCTCCCTGACTTTTCTCTGAACAACCCATAATAAAAATAAGTTTAAAAAAAACTACACACACACACTCAGAAGTGCTCCTTGAGAGCTTACAAATGCCTTCAAAGTATAACAGTTTAGAAACGTTGAGGGGTTGGTAACTAACAATGGAGTTTATGTTCCTACTCAAAAAACCCCGAACCCAATCCTGTTGTAATACACAACTTTTTGCACCTCCCTCACTCTCCACCAAGGCAGCTCTGATAAGCAAAGCTCAGAAAATAGAGCAGCCGTGGGCTCCTGACCACAGCATCTCTACAGACCCCAATCCCACTCCACACTTGGCCAAACCCAAAGCTCCTAAATGTTCCCATTGACCTTCCTGGGCTGACTGTCACATTAAAGGTCAAGAGTTAAGCATCTGGCTCAATTTAAGAATTTACTGTCATTCCACAGTAGGTAGCTCAGGAGCAGGCATCTGTGTGCCTGTTTCCATGGTATGAACCCGGAACCAAGAGGAGAGGGGGAGAGGGGACCAGGTCTGTGCTGGGGTCACAGGACTTGCTCCCCAGGGTGTGAACCCCTGGCCAGCAGCTCACTCGCAGCGCTGCCCTGAAACCAGAAATGAATCTAAGAATGGTCTTGGCCTTTACTGAAAAAAAGATGCATAGCCTAAGCCTTCGGGTAGCCAAACGGGGCCATGGTAACACGCTCTGTAACTGAAACTGGATGTGTAATCCTGCCTGGAAAGCACCTGATGTACGCTTCACCCCTCCTGGAACTTTTCCCTTAAAAAAATATTTTGTTAAAAAACACTATGATATGAGGGCGATTGACTATTTGGTTTCTTCTAAGTAGATGCTCTTAAATTAATGCATATAAATAATTTGTATTTCGTTTCCTCCTTTCCTGTTTAGCAAAGCATCGAATGCACAGATCTCATGTTTCCCCTCCCACAACCCCCACACAAAGTCACTTGGTCAGTACCGAGTCTCTTTGCGTTTCACTTTTTAAGACAAATTGTGCCTCTCGCTCTGACTTGGCCATGGGGCTCATGGGCAGAAAGACCGTGTTTTCGCTCACGCTGCTCTCTGCTTCTACGCTCGCCAGCTCATAGTCCTCCGACCGCCTCGCGTCCGTCAGAATCCGAATCTGCTCCTGCACAGTTTCTAGCAATATTTTCACTTCGTGTTGTTCTGCTATAAGACAATTACTGACGGGGGAACTCACATTGACAAGTTCAGCTGAATAGGAGTTTTTGCACCACTTGATGCCTGTTACTTCAGAAACATTTTGCATTTGCATGCAGGCTTCGTCCAAACCCACAGATGGGATGATGGGAACGGAGTTGGCCCTTGAAGATGAATAGCTGACCAAGTCCTTCTGATCCACGTTATTAAAATAAGGGGTTGTCTCTCTTGAAGGCAGTTGCATATTTATTGAAGTATTCTGAGGAGGTTTTAAACCACTGGATGAATACCTGGAAAGAGCAAAAAGAGGTGTTTGTTGTACGTCAAGCAGTCAGA
>NW_009710776.1:0-18440 GCF_000703405.1 Apaloderma vittatum | reverse complement strand
GGAATGCTGTGCCAGAGTCGGTGAATGGTGCTCAGAAGAGAGATGTCATTTGTCCCTCGCACTGGGAGCACTTGGCAACAGTGTGGCCCTGGGGAAAACAACAGGCTCTGGAGACCTGGTTTCATTCTCAGATCTGCCGGTGGCAATTCACTGCTTTTCTCTCAATTTCATTTTTCCCACCGGTGTATGAGAACAAGGACAATTCTGTTTTAAAAGATTTCAGGTGCCACACTGTATTATTAATTTCCTTTGAAATGAGATTTGAAATTCCATTCCTGCGTTCCTAACTGAGGATATGGACTGATGCCTCCTTCAACATCAGAACTATCCATATCGAACAGCTATTTTAGGAAAACACTTTAAAAAGGTGCAGGAAGAAAAAAAAGAGCTTTAAACAAAACATGGTTGTGTAGTCTTTATTTACATAGAAATGACTGTTCACCCCTTCAAACAAGCAGAGCACCTAAGTGCAGTGCACCTCTGAAAAAAATTTTTTTTTTAATAGTCCGTGCTCCAAATGTGGGCCGCCTGAGGTTCTCTCAGATCTCATCTGGAAATAGAGCTCATATACCAGGCTTGAGCAAATGCCTGCGTTTTCCTGATATTCTAATCTTGCGTTTAAAAAAAAAAATCCTTTACCTTCCAGTAGTACATATCATAGTGTGATTTCATTTATTGTGAGGCAACTTGGGTGATTTTTTTTTTACCAACATTTCCATTTCCTTTCAAAGCCAGAATAATTTTCCTGATCAGAAAGTGGTTTTTTTAGAGGAAATACTTAAAAAACAGAAACTGAAAGTATACAAAATACAAAATAATGATGAAAGAAAGAGATGTTTCCCAGCTGAGAAGCAGTATTACTAGAAATTTGGTGCTCTAAGAGTTCCTACTCATGATTGCCAAGGACCACAGACATCACCTCAGTACCACAACATATTTTATTTATAATCGGTTTTGTGATCATACTGCTATTTAACAAAGTAAGCTAGTGGCGAACTCTAATGTGTTTTACCCATGGATGAGGAAATCAACATGGTTAGCTCAGTCAGTTGAGTGTGGCACTAACAACGGTAAGGCTGCGGGTTCAATTTCCATTCGGTCCCCATGTGTTGCCTGATCTAGTCGAGAGGTGGCGTCCCTGGTGGCAGGGAGGCTGGATTAAAATGATATCTAAGGTCCCTTCCAGCTTAGGCCATTCTATGATTCTATGATTCTATGTAGATCTGGCGTGGAAGCAGGTGTTTTGAGCTCTGACTTGAAGGGTATTTCTCCAAAAGCCGCTTAAGCCTGCTGGCCTTCACCAGGGAGATCCCTCTACTCACACGTGCCTTGCCGCTTTCTGGCATTAGCAGAAAGAGGACTAAGGAAAAGAAAGTGAGCTGCACAAAACAGCCATAATCCAATATTAGCATGTGACGCTAATTAACTGGAAAGGCTTCCTCTGGCCCCATCCTCCTGGCGAGCTGTCAGACAGCGGAGCGAGGAGGAGATATCTTTAGGCTCGTTTCCAACAGAGCACCGCTGACTCGTAATTAACTCGTCTGTGGTGGCACCGCGTTTGCACGACTGCTTGACACGTTAACCTGTGTGCGTGCACGGCTGCAGCTCTGTGCAGCCCCAAAAGAGCAGAAACCGTAGCTGGGAGCTCTGCGAGGGGGAGGTGTGACATCGGCTGCTACCTGACGGAAAGAGATACTGCTTTGGGAACTGGGACCTGACGGAATAACGTAGCAAGCAGCTTTCTTGGATACGTGCTAGAATGTCTAGTACATGCTATAAAGCTGCATTTTCTTATTTTACATCCAAGGCAGCTGAGGCTCAGCTTTTGGTTAATTACATTTGGGCTATGCTTAGACACACTTCTAGCCTTGGAGGGCCTTTTTAGAACAGTTTTCAAGAATCAGTATGAATTAAATACTGATCAGGGATATTATTCCTGAGGGAGGACGATTAAAAAAAAAAGAAATGAAAACAAAACAGTGCAGACCTTTGGGTTGTGCCCATTCTTGTTTCCTTTGATTATTATATAATTGTTCAAACGACTATAGCTGGAGAGACCGCATCAGTTGCATTATTCCCTTTTTTGGCAATTCGGGCCCTAAATATATTCTGGGCTGCACCCTGAAAACAAAGGGAGTGAATGTTTTAAATGAATTTCACATGCAATGGATGTATTATATGGATGATATATAAGCAAAACCAAGAAAAGGCTTAATTAAAATGGGTTTGGTGAGAAAATAGTAACATTTGCCAGTTCCATAAGAGAGAGAGATTATTCCTGGTATTTTGAAAACTAACTGGCAGCAGCAATAACAGAAAATGCAATGCCTAAAATGTTTGCATAATTTTTTTTGACGTACAGGCAGATACTTTATGCCAGAATTACATGTTTTTGCTCTGTGCTCATCGAGCTTTCAAAGACCAAAGTTGCATTGAAGCACATACACTGGGTGCAACAGGCAAGTTATTAAACGAGTAGTGATATTACTTCTAAACCACATGAGACTCAGCTTTTGGTTAATTACAAACTGATCCATGCTTCTATTTGTGGCACCAAACTGCTGCTGTTTTCATAGACAAGACTTAGACCTCGAATCTTAATTACATTTTCCTATAATTAACTTTCCCAGAAACATAGTTCCTCCTAAGGTATCTTTTCTTTAATCTGAAAAAATATTTTGTCTGAATATATTCATTCATGTGCATGTATTTCAAAGTGCTGCTCTCTCTCCACCATCTTTCTAAACCCAAGCAAAACCAGAAACTCAAATATTTACAAATGTGCAACAGTGATTATGCTATACCATGTTTAAGAGTCTAAATTAAAGAATGAAACTGAAAGCAGCATAATAATCCTACTGCCCCCTTAAAACAGATATTAAAGAGAGACAGCAGGGATTGGAACTTAAAATACAAAATGTTTTTTTATTTAGCATAATACCAATAACTTTGCTATAAGACCTATTGCTACAGGTGTTCAGGACATGAGCCTGATAACAAGGTCCATTAAGACGAATGGGAGTCATTCCAGTGGCATCACCAGGCTTTGGTTCAGCTTTGTAAGCACCTACCCCGGTACATACATACCCCTTTTTCCGCCTGTAGACACCACACACTGGGTCTTGTATATATAAACAAATTTATATCTGTATTTGTACACATTTATGGGCTCTAAGGCTGTAACACTTCACAGCATGTAATGCAAACAGCTGTCACTGCCAAGAGTGCGGTCAAACTGCTGTCCCCCCCAACTGCATATTCCACTCCTGACACCCTCAGGGATTCAGCTCAGTCCCTGAGATGTGACCGGCATGGAGATAGTTTGTTTTCTTTAAGCTCCTCATTTCAAGCAGGTTTTTCTATTCCTTCAAGTAGCATACTTGCAAACATTAGATCCTGATGCAAATAATGAGGTCTGGTGCTCCTCGAAGGCAGCAAAAGCTTTCTTCTCAGCGTGGGATGGGAAGAGGAGCACTTTTACAGGACTAGACAAAAATTGATCAGGTAAATTAGCCTCTTTTCTATCAAATATAAACATAGAAAACTGACTAAACTTCAGCCAGAGCTGCTGATGGATAAACTTCAGAAGGCTCACAGAATTAGGGAGGGTAAACCACTTTATTTTTTTTTTTTGTTCAGAGATAAGATGCGTACTTATATTTTGGTTGAAGAGATTACTTCGTTGATGCAACACAAAATAAATTGCAAAATGTTTTGTAACACTCTTAAAAGACTTCATTTTCATAAAAATCATCAACAGTAAAACACTGTAATAAAATAAGATCACATAATTGCTTCTGTTTTCATGCCTAACACTGACGTTTTAAAAATTTATGTTCATGGGTAGTAGTTGAAGACTTTTCGTATTGTATGTGTGATGTACACAGGCTGCTGTGACTCCCTGTCACAACCTCAGGTGTTGATGCACTCAGAGCACTCCTTCAGAGAAAGGTCCCATCGTCAGGGTCGATATTAGGAAGGTCTGACTCTACAGACATCCCTAGTGCACAAAATATGGATTTAGTGGGCATTAGTGGACTGAGGCTTGAAGGAGTCACAATCTGGTCCAAACATCAACCTTTTGCAGAATTGCAAATTTAAAATATAGCCCAGTAGAAGATGATATTTGTAATATCACACACTGATTTCCTAGAGAAGAATAAATACAACTACCCACAAGACAGCTTTGCTTGTTTTTGCCCCACTTCTCAACCTAGGAAGAGCCTGTGACAGTGAGCTCAGAGAAGAGGGCAGGATGCTGGCCTGTGCCTATCAGGAAGGGTTGAATTCGATGTCACAGGTTTCATAAGGAATTAAACACACATTATCCTACAAACGAACAATCACATATTTACTGCAAGAAGCAATACACAAGTTTTTCCTTCGAAGAAGGAAACTAACAATGAAAGAAGTATGAGACAAGTGTGCACTTCTTAGAAGAAGTCACCAGGCATTTCGCTGCTTTGCTTTCTCCCTTCAGTAGGTAAGCCCTGCTCTTGGTCTGTCATTCCTAATTACTGTCGCCAGCTTTATTAGGTAGATCCAGCTACAAAACATTCAGTGGGACAAGCACCTCCCTCACAGAGGAGCCCAGCCTGGGCAATCCCGCAGCGGGTTGGAAAGCGCGGCGAGCAGGAAGCGTGTGCCCAAGTGTGCCACGACACACATGCGTGTAACTGCGCTGATTCTTGGTCAGCACTTGTGTCTGTCATTTTCCAGGAGGTCAGAGTGGACAGCGATAATAGTTCCTTTCTTCCCTGAGGAAAATTAAACATGTAAGTGAGCTCATTTCTGCACTTCATAAAGCCAGTTCCGACACAAAAGGCACACAGCTGCCTCCTTGCAGTGTCACTGCTCAGTTCGCTGCACCTCGCTGTGACTTACACGCACCCAAATGAAACTGCTGTTGTTTTAGTCCACTCCAGACACCACTCCTAGTTTTAGGTGTAATATGCTTGCAGTGATTCTAGAAAGCCTTTGGAAATCTATAGGGATATGGAAATACCATGCAAAATACCTCAGCAATCTCAACAGACTTCAAAGGGAGCTGCAGGTGCTCAGGAGCACTTCTGAAATTCAGACATTAGGTACAGCTGGGGCTCACATTCAATATGCTAATGAGCCCAATTACAAAAGAAAAAATATGGATTCTTTGTGCATTTTCAAAGACAGAGTGATTGGTCTTCAGTCTACAGCAAATACACTTCACACTGTACATGGATTTAACTAAAAAAAACCATGAAAGTTGGACTTCTGAATTATTGTCTCTTATTTGCCCTGTGCTGATGGAAGAAAAAGGTGCTGTGCAAAAGTTACTGGAACATCACAGCACTGCTAGAAAAAGCATCACTTATAAAGAGTAACATTGCCAATCACAGTTTGTTCTAATCGCTCCTTCCACAGCCTTTGAAAGGCTTAAAAAGAGCAGCTGGCTAACTAAGAGCGCATCACCTTCACAGAGTCTGTACACTGAAAACATTCTTCTGCTTTCAGTGCCATGAACCCTGGATCCACAGTACACTGCAACAAAGCTGGAAGGACTGAAATGTACTGGCAAAGCATATCAACCACATTAAGGGCAGCCACTTGCTCACTTAGTTATGTGGTTCCTTACCCGTGACAAGGTATTGTGTCCTGGTCCGTCATCCTTGACTCTTCCAGCTGTTGATATGCTGGTCCTGTAATTCCATTGAACCTACCCCGAGGTAAGGGAGGAGTCCTCCGAAAGGCATTTCTATGTAACATCCCACTTTTTTGTCCTGGGCTGCAGCATGAAGAGAGACTTCTAGGAACAACACCAAGAGTACAGTAAAAATTATCACAGCAAATGGGTAAACTTCTGCAAAGTA
This sequence comes from Apaloderma vittatum, assembly GCF_000703405.1. NCBI lineage: Eukaryota > Metazoa > Chordata > Aves > Trogoniformes > Trogonidae > Apaloderma > Apaloderma vittatum. The sequence goes on along the minus strand of NW_009710776.1, from coordinate 12,591 downwards.
AAAATTCAGGATTAATAACACATGGATTACTGTTTTTTATAAGCTTTGCTGTGGCGGTCTATGACACTAATAGAAATTCTCTATGGAAATATAATACTATAATCCACAGTTAGGTGTTGTTTACGCCATATTTAATACATCAGCTCTCTTCTACGAATGAAAAACAATTGTCTGGTATATTAAATACTTTCTTGTACTTGATGAAGGAGGCTTCTATTTTTCTGTGCTGTGTAACATAGTCCTGCTATACAGAGCTGGTTCCTCGGACAGTATAAACAAACAGCCCATTATATCATCTATCAGCCTACGAGGTGCTGCTTCCTGATACAACAACATTAAATTGGGAGAAAAAAATAAGTGAAGAATATAAGTGAAGCTCATGAACTGCAGCTTGAAGAAACCATCTACGACACAAGTCTTCTCCACAATCAACAAGATTTCTTTTCTATATTGCTTTATTCTCAGTTTACACACAGATTGTTTTCTTGTTTCTATACACTGGTAAATACTGTATTGTTTCTTTATGTGATATAATACAAGCTTGAATATGATAAAAACAAGTAATAGTTTGCTACTTATTTTAGAAAATTGCTTTTGTAAACATTTTTGTAGCGTTTGGAAGGAGAATTTTTTTTTCCATTGTGTGTAGGAATTAAAAGGTAGCTAAAACCCGTAGTTCTGGTATATAAACCATAAATTCAGCTGCTGATAATGCAGAAATAAAAGAACAGAGATTTGGGGCAAGATACAAACTATTTCTACAGTCAACAGGTCACGGTACTGCACAGTGTGACTGGCTATTAATTTTCCAGCTGCTTCTGTTTCTCTTGACATCTCCTAATATTCTGTCACATCATTAATGATATTTTAATACAGGTTTTGTAGATGCATTTTAAGAGTCATTACTTTTGGTTACGTGAATGAATTCAGTATCTGATACAATTCAGCTATCCAAAAGATTTTTGATACATTTGCTTCTCTTTTCTTATTACAATGAGACTTAAAAACAATCTGCATTTTATACCCAGTGGGAACTTTATTCTTGTATGAACCAAGTATCTTGGACAACTTCTCTTGGCGCGCACATTTCCATTAAAGCTGACCTCTTCTCCCCAAAGTAAAAAAGTTAAGAAATAAATTCAATGGTTTGAATCCTGCTGCTCAGGCTAGAAGTGTTCCACCATGGTCTCTGCTCTGTTCTCTTCCCCACTTTTACTTTCCTGGTGCTTCTTAATCGAAAAGATCAATACCCCATAGTAACAGTACTCCCTCAAGGATTTTCAATGCTACCTTAAACAGATTTTTCCTTAACTGTTAAGAAGGCTGCAAAAACAACTTCTGAAGGCCGAGTTCAATTTGTGAGCTATATTTCATATTCTGTAGAATAACACTACCATATCACAAAACAATTGACAATTTCTGCACAGGAAAGTCTGAGATTATTACAGCAGGGTATCTTAAAAGATGCAGTTGAATGAATAATTTGTGATGGGTAACGAATTTTAGGTCTCTTTTATTGATTACACTATATTCATCAATGCACTACAAAAATCAACAAGCTGATGAACTTAGCAGACTTTAGACTGATTACAAATGTTTGGAACTAGAATTTTTTAATTGTGGTTGGTCTGATGCCCTTGTACATCCTCTTAGTTGGATGAGAGCACATGGGCTGCCATCTAATCACAAGCACGTGCAAATTCACAAAAGCACTGTATCTGTAACAGCCGTACCTGAGATGACTGGTATAAACTCCAGGAATGGTGCATATAAATTAGTCCGTTGGGACTTTCTGCACCTTGCACTGTATTCTTGTTGCTACATCTAACACTGGACACTACAGGCTGCTAAAGGAGCGTGGGCTGGTTAGAGCAAAGGGATCTGGCACATCCCAGTGTTGTCCTGCAATCACAGCAGCTCCAGCAGAGCTTAAGCAACAGAGCTGTCGCTAATGTGAGAGTCTTGTGCTTTCAACATCCTCAACAGAAAAAATGGAGGGGAAAAATAAGAAAACTCATTTGTGGACACAGGCAAGGCAAATTCACTAAGAAGAACCAGGAAATATTTATGGACAGTGCAGCTGCAAGTCATGGGATAACACACATTACTTGAAGCACCAAAGACAATTTTTGTTAAAAGTTCTGTGAAAAAATAACTCTAGCATAATAAAGCTTTGCTTTTTTTCACAAAACTGCTATGAACATCAGCATACTCTGCCCCCAAAACTGTTAATGCAGTTTCTCTCAGGCTTCTGCTCTATTTCTCATGTGAAGGGTTCATCTCTCTGAGGAAAACAATGCCTTTTGGATTTCTTCAGGGAATTTATTCTCCTTTAGCAACTATTACGGCTTCTTGCTCCCTGTTCTCCAGTCTAATTGCATAAAAGAAACTAGCTCATGTAACTGAGCTGTTCAATAAAACAGAACAATAAGGAAAGCTGTAGCAGATACGTCTTTAAAATCTATGAATCAATTACTCCAGAATAATGGAAAATCAGAATATGCTTAAACTGGTTCACAAGTAATTTGTAAACTAAGGAGAAATAAAATTCTGATAAATTAATGGTTTGAAAAAAGTTGTTCAACCATCTCTAAAGTTAATTAAGAACTTGAGATTCATTGTTGCAAACTGTGGTGTGCGAATATTTTCTTTAGGTTGAGCAAATGAGTAAAAACAAAATCTGTCTCAGCAGGTGGAGTATTCTCCTCCAAGGGCACATATAAAATTCTCAAGAGCAGTTAACCATGCTCATGAAGGGGAGAAGCCTTTCAGTGAATTTACAGTAACTGCAGGAAATCTCCTGTACTACTTTTTACTTAACTACTTAACAAAATCGATTATACATCACATTATGAACACTTTCAGAAGTAACTTTGTCAACAGGAACATGAAAAGTATTACTAAGAGGATGACAAACTAAGGTGTCAAAACTTTAGATGGGATGTCAATCCTTCCCTTCTTATTTAATAAGCACAATGGAGCCACAGAAACAGTGCTTATAACCATGGTTGTGTGTGTATCTCTTCTCCTTATTATTTCCCCTTTTTGCATGACTGTAATTCATCAAAAAAAAAAGATGCAGAGCTGAGGGAGGAAGGAAAGTTCTAAAATTGATTGTAAATACTCTGGCTCTGTACATACCAAAACTATGCAGAGAGGCATATTATATCACATACTATATTACCGACTGATCACGATGCAAACATCAGGTTGAAGCCATGGGGTTTCTCCTGACAAGACAGAAACATTAAATAGATACCCCAGTGACAGAGGTAGCTGCCAGATGGACAGTGCCTTCTGATGTTCCCTAGGAGTTCTCAGGCTGTTTGACAGTCTACTGCTAACAGTCTACTGCTACAGACAAACTATGCAGACTTTCAACCAATTTTCATTTTTAATAAAAAGAATCTGTTATACCTGAGAACATAAGCATCTCTCAGTAAATACCATGCAACAATAATAATACTGTATCACAAAGCCCTTTTTGTCGGACTGTTTACAAGAATGAGATGACACACAATGAGCGACTCTCTGCTGGAGCGCGTGTTACAGACTGATCCCCAAAGGGTGAAAGTTAACATCATGTTTGGGACTTCAGCAAAGCTGTGTGTAAATAGAAGAGTACTAAGATTGCAAGGAGATTATCACGCCAAAAATGCTGTGGCATAGGAGAGCTGACTTAATAGTTTTATCACTTTTTCTCTTTAGTATCCTGTTCCAATATGTGATTACATCTCACCTACAACGGCAAGATGACCTGTGTTTCCTAGATTGTACTTAGGAGCTGTTGCAGCAGGTCAGGTTGCTTCCATTACATATTCATACGTTCAGGAATAGCATGTGCCGGAGCTGACTGGGGACTTTGTATAAATCCTTCAATGCTACCTGTATCATCTGGTCGCCATCCTGATTCCGCCACATAGACACATAGAATAGGAAAGGGGAACCAAGCATTTGAAGGTACCTCAGTGACACTAAGTTTAATCATCTACTATGACTTCATCATATGTTCATCAACCTCTATCCTAAAACTACAATGATATCCAGGCTACTATTCCAGAAAGTTGCTCTATATTGAAAACTTTGAGGCTTCTTTCAGTTTAAATCCTTTTATGATGAGTATACATCTGTAGTGGACAGATGTGTGAATGTTTGCCTTAAACATTTCTTGGCATTTTACAAACACCCAGCTTGGTCAAAACCAAGACCAGTTTCTAGTCCTGTGTGGCAAAGTGGATCACCAAGTGCCAAATGGAATGTGGTAGAGGGAAGCAGGAAACAGATGCCTCGAACAGCCTTGACCTGAATATGCATGAGATCAGGAATCTCGAGGAGAGAGGATAGCCTTGGTCTCGTAGCATATAGAAAAAGTGTGTATAAATTGAGGTGGGATAAAGCAAAAAGTTAGATAAGACAGGAGACACAGGACAGAACTGACAAGAGACAGAGCATGTAGACAGAAATGAAGACACCAAGAAGAAAAGTTCAGGAGGAGAAGAAGAAAAGATGATGGTATCCTTGAATCCTTGTTGGCAGGACCAATGCAGGAACCCGGACTGGTGTCTCTGTCTCTCTTTCCCCTCCTGTCTCCCTGTCCTTCCCCCTCTTTCTTTCCCTTTCCCCTTTCTCACTAAGTATTGCAAGGCCTATCATACTGCCTGCTTAGTTTACACTTAGTTTCTGTCTTGTAACCATTAAGCATAATACTGCCTGGATGTCCTTTTCCCTTGTTATCATTAAGTAACGTGCAGCTTGCTGTAGTTTGTTGTATATCTCGCCTTTTCCTTTGACGAAGTAGTACATACTTAAACTTTTCTTCCTCATTTGTTTCTTAAATTTTGTTATTAGTTTGCAAATGCCTAACCTGTTTTTAGTACTGCTGAGCTTGTTACACCACTGTTTAATGTTATTAAATTAATTCTTTATATCCAGATCCTTATCTGTACTGAGCCTCTATTTTAGCTAATTTTTTCAGTATGTTCCAACTTTTTTGCACCAAAGCCATGCACAAAAGCATTTAACAAAATTTGTCCTCAATGTTGACTACTTCTTTGAGAGCTCCATGTCTTCAGCCCAGCACTCACCTTCTCAATGTAACTCCTTACTATCTCCCTTTTAGCCACCTCTGTGTATCTTCGTTGTAGTTTTCTGCCTCTCCCTACTTTCTCCCATTAAAGGCATTAGACACATGTGACAACAAATGTTGTCTGAGTCTGTGCAGAGATCCAGCTCACCTACACCAAATACAAAGACAGTTGTCAGTGTAGTGCTGCAGGCTGCTGCTAAACCTCATGACAATTTTCAGGCTTTTTTATATACCCAAAGAATCTGCTTCCCCCATATATGTCCTAAAGACTTGACTAGTCTAATTCAATATAATAGGTCTTTGGTTCCTTCAATAAATTCTTCCTCTTCCTAAATATTTGACATTTGCTATTCCATCATCACATGGTAGAGCTCCCATTTTGATAGGTTTTGCTACCAGACTTGAAATTTCATTGGACAGTTGTCACTCTAGAATTCTCTGATCAAGATTAACCAGACCTCTTGGCTTGAGGGCTTTGATTTCTGCATTTTACTTCCACTTTGACTGTAGTACTGTCTATTTTCACATATTTGATTCTATTCCCATTCTATCTTCGTCCTCAAATAATCCTCCTAACTGAAAAATGAAATATATTCATTCATAACTGCCCAAACAGCTTCATACATTATCTCTGTCCCACCATCATCTTTGCTTCTTCCTGTATACTATCCCTCTTATTTATGCAGCAAGAACAATTGCATTGCTTACAGTATTATTGGTAGTTCTTATCTCTAAATGATTCCTGGAAATGTTCACTTTAAGGATGACTTCTTGCCCTCTGTGACAGAGTTTGTTTCCTTCCTTATACCTCATTCATTTTAGGCATTCATTTTTTAACAAATTTCTCCAGAAAATATTTTTTTTTCCTTGGGAAAAGATGAGATTCCTTATATTTTCTTCCTTTCAGGCTTCCTGAACAGATATTGATGAACTAAAGCAACTAAGAATGTTCTTTGAAATTCAATACTTTTATTTACAGAATAACTATAATTTACTCTTTCTTTTGATTTGAAGAGAATCAATTCTATTGGGAGCATAAAGAGTAAAATGCTTACTAAATCCAAAAAAAGTTTTTACTCTGATTTTCATGGTGTTACAAGTTCATTAAAAATGCAAACTCAATTTATTTGAAATTTGAGAGTAAATTTATCCTATGTTGTCATTTTTGTAAGACAATACCACTGCTCTGGGCTGAAAGCATCTCTGGGTTTTATCATGGTATTCTCTGAAATGAATCCTTGTAAAATCGATGGTGACTGAATCGATGAATGAAAGTCAGGATGACTAATTACCAAGAAAACTGCTGTTCAAAGGGATCACAACTCATTCCCATAATTAGCAAAACTCTGATTTGTTTCTATCTGTTAGAAATTAAGACGGTACAGGTTTTCTTCTTACTAAAACCAACAGATAATCTAAGATGAACTTTTGAGCACATTGTATGCTGACTTTTATTACTTTCCAGTTCTGACAGTACTAAGAGCTGTTTTACATATGCAAGCAGATGATGAAAAATTTTTCTACTGTAATAACAGTGCATAATACAGGCAATATATTTTAGGAGCAAGATTCAAATTTTTGGTTCAACCTCTGAGGTAGTTCTTTGCATGCAGCTGAGGTTGGTAGAGATATAAAATTGCTATTATCTAGCAATCTGAGTGATATAATGAGGTGATCTCTGTCAGTCAACTTTCAGCAACCCCAAATCATTCCCCACCTTGACAGTCTTACTGCCAGTCCAAAATAGTATTGGTTTAGGGAACTGGAAACAGATCACCAACCATTAGTGCCCTTGAAAACACCAGCAGAGAAAACAGGTTTGGCTGTGGAACAAATATTTCCATAGTAAGCAGAAATAAAACAATAATGTAGTTTAACAACAGCATAAAACAGAGAACCTGCAGAGCTGCTGTAATTATTCCAGGCTCATGCCAGGTTTGGAATGGCATGAAGGGATGTTTAGGACAAAATGTATCCTGGTAAAAAAAAGAAGTTTCTTCATTTGGCCACATTGAACACTATTTAGAAACTAAGGAAACTGTGAATTAGGAAGCTGTCACATGGTGCATAAATTAAAGACAGCCTTATAAATCTTAAATGTTCAAGTCTGTTGCATATTTTACACTGGCCTTGTGCAATAAATCTTAAGTTGGCATTATTTTTTTAATGTCAAATTAAAGGCTTAAGTAAGGTAGAAGTTGATAGGACCCAAATATCCCTTCCTGGCTACAGTTTGGTAGGTTAAGGAAATCATTAATTCAAAAGAGAAGGACTGCAATGAAAATGCACCAAATACTACAGAAGCTAACCTCATGCAATCTCAGACTTTTTTTTTTAGCAATTTAAGAAAAAAAAATCCTTTTAATAAATAAGACTTCCTCTCCAGACTATCTAGGTAAAAAAAAATCCGAATTCATTTTTCTCACCCTTTTTTTTTCCTCTCTCTGCGTGCTCTGGATCAGACATTATCACTGCCATTCCACCAACACTTTTGCTTATACCAGACATAAGTTTGGGTTCTAGTCTTGTAGTGAAGCATCTGCACTATTTTTCATCCAAAAAAGGTTATAAGCAGAATAATCCAAATGCCATGCAGTGATGGCTGACTTTTCTCTTTTTTTTTTCCTCTTGGAAACATCCATACAAATGTTTTAAAGACCAGTTTTCAAAAGCCACTGTGTGTTCAAAAACAAGTCATTATTCATTTCATGTATTATTTGTTCAAAAAAAAACTAGTGAGAAAGGCTGGAAGTTTTTTTTTTCTGCAGCAAATGAGACATTAACTTCACAACCATTGATAAGGGAAGCCTTGTTTTTAATGGTTTCTCAAACTACCGTTGTTTTATTCACTGGTCTGTGTCCACAGTCTTTAAATGCTTCCTCCAGGACTGTTACAAAAGGCAGATGAAGGGAGCATCGTTATCACCTTTTATGTCTGCAGCTAAGAAAATGCTTTGACATCTGCTTAATCGGTCGGCTGAGGCTCTGCTGGTACCCGACCATTCAGAATCTCCCTTGGCCAGAGTGTGCAGCCGTCCCTCTCCTGTATCCCCAGTTCGCTCCTGTATCCCCAGTTCGCTCCTGTATCCCCAGTTCGCTCCTGTATCCCCAGTTCGCTCCTGTATCTCCAGTTCAGTGGCACCTCTCGGCACCCAACCACACCTCCCGCCAGGCAGCTGCTTGCTTACCTATGTTGCTTGCTGGGCTGTGGTCCTCTGTCAGGAGACAAGGCCTCTGGGAAAGACTGAGGGCCTGAAAAACTAGACTCCATAACTTTGTCCAGAATAGGCCCAGGATGCCTATCAGGTTTTGAATACTGCGGCACAGAGAATAAAATTAATTAATACACAAGAAGGCAAAGTACATTGTTGATGCTATTCAATCAGAATTCACATTGAAGCAGGAGGAGAAGTGCTCTAATGCATTTTTAAATTAAAATTAGGCATTGCAAGAAATCCATTCATTCACTACTGTTGAGATAGCGGAAAGCGCCAGTCCTCATTATCCCCATTACCTTCTCCACATCCAAATGCTGATATCTGCATTAGTAGCAAAATTACTGACTGATCTGCCCATAATAATAGGGAACATTGATCCCTTTGACTAAAAGTCTATTTTTTTGTGGCTGTCCATGTGAGATCATGAAATACATCTTATAGGATGGTCAGCACCTTCTTGGGTCCTTTGGTGATGTCAGTCAAACAGCGCTTTTGTCAGTATGCATAACTATGAAAACCAAACTGAAACAGCATGTATATCATCAGATAAGTAAGAAAAATATTTGAATCCTGTCCAGGCAGCCAGATATCTCTTCCGAACAAGTCTGAAACTTTTGACCCAGGAGTATCTGTGCTAGTAAGAACAGTGTAAACATAATTCTTCTTGTGACAGTTGTAGGCGTAGGGCGATCTCTGGGCACATAGTGAGACACAAAGGTCTGCAAAGCAGACACTGGACATGAACAAGAACAGATTTTCTCCTTCTTGCTTTGCAATTCAACGGGAAATTCAGCAAAAATTGCGCCTCTGATCCTGCATAGAGCTAGAAAGTCAAAGCATACAAAAAAGCTGCATTTCGGCTTGGAAGAAGAATCAATGTTGTTAGTAGTGACTAGGCAATATCACAGAGAGGTTAACATAAATTTTCACTCAGGTATGAAAAATACTTCAATTTGAAGATTTTTTTATGTTGCTTTACAATGACCTGTACTGAAAGCAATTGGTCTATTTTTCTTTAATCCATTTCTTGTGGTTTTAGTACTAGATACCTAGATATCCAGGTTATATGTACAATAAATTGGTATTGTGAAGCTATTGCATAATTTAAAATTTTAGAAAGAAAATACAAATTAAAATACTACTAATAATATCTAAAAGTCACAGTAGTAAAAAATGACATGATACAGTAACATAAACATTCATGGAGAAGATAGCACAATTTCTTTCAAAGTACAGTTCATAGTTATTTTATTGTCTAACGAAAGACACCTTAAAAATATAGAATTATTTTCCAATTCTCACTTATTCTTATCTATATTTCCCCAGACTTCAGCAACACCAGAAAGTGAAGTCACACAGGCTTACTCTTTTAAAAATGGATTACAAGCAATTTTAGTGCATCCACTCAGACTACTTGTGATCGACTTCTTTAGAGAAAAGAAGAGGTCTTCAAATTTTTCTCCAATGCTCTTCTCCCTCTTTCTGTTGTGTGAAATACGCACAGAAACAGGGCCAAAAAGTCACTGATTCTGTGCTTCTGATTTTAAAGGTATGAGTGACAACATGCATACGTGAAGTAAACACTACTGAAATAAGAAGAAACGTTCCACTCATTTCTTTCAGTTACCATGATCTTCTTGTCACTTGTAAATGTTGTACATAAAATATTCAGACAGAAGTACGATTTTTAAGGTACTCCTGTCTGTGAAGTTTTAAAACTTTAATAGTTCTCTTGCCAGCTGCAGAAATTAAACTGTCTTTGATTTCTGACCTGAATAAATCTATTTGAGCTATGTAAAGAATGGGTTGTTAGTGCCAGGAAGCTATTTCTGTCCTTTTTTCGTGTTTGTTCATGATACTAAATTGAAGGTCTGAATGCCTTATAAGACAATGAATATGAAGTGAATCAGGAAGGGTAGTTAAAGGTAAGCTGCCTTTTTTGCTACATTGATGGTTAAGGTGGATATAGGCTGGAATGTTGGCATATAAAGTCTTTCCTCATCACAGCTGAGGAAAACCAGGACCCCCAAAAGCTGCCCTGACGCTGACTAGCACTGTGCTGAAGATCCAACATCCAGCACCACAGAGGCACAGCCTGCAAAGCATGCTCCTCCCCCCTAACTGAACATTTCTTTTATGTCATTTTCAGATACACCACTTGCCAATTACTACAACAGCCGTAACATTAATTACAATGAAAATGTTAATTTGAACAATGCAATTGAACTTATTTGGATGCATCACATTACTCATACATTTTAATAGGTTTAAACACAGTTCTGTTTACTCTCCTTTAGCTGAACTATAAGTGCCACATCCCTTCTCTGAGATGACCTCTAGAGAAAAATATCTTCAGATTTCTGTCAGGAGCTTATAGCAGTATCAGCTGGCGCCCCCAGAAGTACAGGATGGGATTATCCCCTATCCATATCCCAGCAGAGCCCATCCGACTGCTTCTACGTCCCAGTTCTCACCTGGGCTGAGCTCTGCGCAGTCTTCCGACTGTTGTGAGCTGTGAGCCGCAACGGAGAACAAGCTGTGAAACACTTTCAAAGGACGGCTCCAGTAGGTTGAAGGCATCCTTGAAAGCTTATCTGTATTATTATTTTTTAATGGTTTTATTGTCTTCTTGCTTAATTATTAGTGCTTGTTTGATACTGAGAAACACTAATGCATATGGCTAAATAAATTAAAGAATAATGATAGCATTTAAAAATAAACCATTTTCCAAATTTTCATTTCTTGATGGTTTCCTGGAGAAAATAATCTGTTATGTACAATTACTCAACTATTTGACAATAAAATTCCACCCCCTACTAGTTAATTCTAACCGAATCTGCAAGAGCTGCCTGGGCTGGGAGACAAGGAAACAGTCTCTGCCACTGACCTAGTGTACAGCTGTGAGCACATAATTCCCCTGCTCCACGCCTTGTATTCCTTATTCTAAAATGTAGGATCCATGTAAAACAAATGCCACTCAATGCTACAGAATAGTTTGACATTGTTGTCCTACTATTATGCAAAACAAAACACCCATCCCTCCCCCTGGCTTTTCTTAGCTCTTCCGCCTCAATGATTTTCCCAAAATAGCAATGCTAAAAAGTCCAGAAATGCATGTGGCATTGGAAAAAAGGGATGTGGGGATCCCATTTCAAAAAGGACTGAGAAGGCAGAGGGGTCAGCTTTAAATTACATTCAGAGAGAGTGCCTCAAGGAGATAAAGAGCCGGTGATTTTTCTGGATGGGTTGACCTTGCAACAAAAGCCCAAATACACCAACAAAAGCTAAATTTAACATTGTTACAGCAGTTCCCATATGCTCTATATGTTTTGTTGTCAACACCAGCTATAGACAGAGGCTGGTAAATTCAAGTTTGTCTATTCTGGCAGTTCTTTCTAAGTAGTCACGCAATACAGAAATGGGAAATATGTTGTTGATCTTAACTGATAAATCAAATCACAACTCAGGCAAAACCACACAGTAAACTTTGAAAAGATTTTAAGCGGATCTGTTGCTCAGCATATATTAATTGCAATTCTATCACAGTGACTAAAAAAGAATTTATTTCCTACTACTATCAACAAGTAGCAACAAGACACAAAAAGAGCATTTTCTCCTCTCATTATAAGAATACCAGAAATCTGGAGGTAGTGATTGCAAGCTATAAGAAACAAGTGTAGTGAAAAGTGAAACCACATGCAACAGCAGGAAAAGCATATTAACCACCCCAAAGGGAAATTAATAGATCCCACTTAGTAGCGTGGGAGGGGTATTAAAATCCACAAAGGTGAAAAAGGCTACTTTAAACAACGTGACCACTCTCAGAATCACTAAAGGAATGGCAAGGCTTCAGCTTCTTTTCCTTTTTTATTGCATGACACACCTATCAAGTTATGAGAACTTAAAGAAACCCTCTAGTCAAGGTGGAAAAAGGAGCTAGGAATCAGGAGCATGATTAAGACCCAGTAATTCTGTGACCTACAGAAAAGCAGAAGGAGGGTCACAACGTATGCTCTCACCCCTTGCATGGCAGATGGGGGGGCACAGAGTACTTGTCTATCTAAGAGGAGCAGCTGAGAATAACAATTTATTTCTTGCCTGTGAGGACATCGAACTATTTGCTGCAGACTTGTGGAGCACATTCATTAAACATCTCTTGAAGATAATGTAATCTCTTTGAGAAGGGTACCTAATACTAGCAAGTGATAAGTTTCATGCACAAGGGGAAACAACTCTGAATCTCCTGAACACCTGAAAGATGGACCACTCAGTGGATAAAGAACTGTC
>NW_009710775.1:17861-20252 GCF_000703405.1 Apaloderma vittatum | reverse complement strand
GTGTTGGGTGATAAGGTTTAGGGGTGACCTTATACTGTAGGGTCAATGGTTGGACTCAATGATCCCAAGGGTCTTTTCCAACCTGACTTGTTCTATGATTCACACTCGCAATTAAACTGAATTTATTAAGAAATGAAGGCTCTCCCAAATTCACAAGTTCTGATATCAGTTGAGAAGAGCAATTACTACACTACACCCAACTCTTAAACTAAGAATAATGATCCAGATCATATATACACTCACTCATAAGAAGATGAGGACTCTCAACCTCGAGGAGCCTCCCATAGGTTACCACCCAACTTCTTGGGTGTACACCTAGGCTGGTGGGCTAGACCCAAACTAGCTAGAAACTTCTAGCACTTTCTCTGAAATCTGCCTGACAACTGATGTGAGGAAGGCATCCAAAAGTAGGGCGAATACACCTGCCCCAACCTCATCAACTGTTATTTAAAACCTTTATAGAATCTAATGCATGTGCAAAAGAAGCATATTGAATCAGACAGTGCACTAACATATTTCAATGTAATCACGTTAATCTCCATCCAATCACTGCATTTGAGAAATATGCATATTGAGAAGTAACCCTTTTTTGTTAGCATGTGAAATTAAAGAGTCTTGGGCTAAAGGTTATAAGTTATGCACAACCAGAACTAGAAATGTAAATTCAAGTTATATTCAGAATAGTCATGCCAGTTGTACCACCTTCAAGTTTTAGTGAGAGTTTCTGAAAATGAAACATAAAAAGGTCATCTAAAAACCAGACGAAGTACTAAAATTGTAGATTCATCTGCATAGCTTTTACATAACATATTCTTTGCATATTTGAGCAAAAAGGAGAAAGTTATAATTTTGTCTGAAGCCATGGGATGGTAGCAACACCAAAACCTTTTCCCTTCATCTGAGACAAACCCTTCCCTTCATCTGAAGTAAACACACATCAGTTTTCAGATAATCTGGAAAAAAAGAAGAAAGAGTTTCTCATTTGTAATAAAAGCACCATTCCTGGAAACATTCAAGGTGAAGCTTGATGTGGCTCTGAGCAACATTGTCTAGTTAAAGATGTTCCTACTTGCTGCAAGGGGATTGGACTAGATGATTTTTAAAGGTCTCTTCCATCCGGAAACATTCTATGATTCATAGGCCCCCAATTTTACGTTAATTGGAAACAGAGTAAAACTTAATAGGAAATTGAAAAGAGTGGAAAAGTATTCATATGTGTTCGATATATGACAGTATAACAGTTTTACCTTTAAGTAATCTGCAGTAAGATGCAAATGGCAGGGGGTGAGAGAGCGTATTCTACTGTTTGATACTACGTGGTACTGTCATAGTTTGAGCAATGTCCTGTTTTCTGCTGTTCAGTGATTTTAGCTTTCAGCTCAGTCTCTTCTAAGAGGCTGCACTTTTTCAAATTAACAGATTGTTTTTGCAAACAGTATCTGCTACTAGCAGTGGTAACACCTGAAGTTTACAGTTACTGTCTGGGACTGGTATGCAGAAAGGCTCTTGCTGATACTTATTGCTACAGTGACCAAGGCCACTGCTGGCTCTTGTGTGCCACACTGGGGGTGCCAGGTAGTGAGAGGGGTCACAAGGAAGTAAAAGGTTGCACCTCTGGGGAGGAACAGGCAGGACAAGTAATCAACAGGAGTATTCCATTCCATATGCATCATATTCAGTAAAAACCTGAGGGATCACGAGAGGTTAAACCCTCTTCTTCAATGGCTGGCATACGAGGAAGAATCCATCTATTCTTCTGCCTGTGATCTCAATCCGGAGTTTCTGAATTCAGCTCCTGTGTTCACTTCCCCACTGCCGTTGAGCCGGGGACTTCCCTACTGCTGCCTGCCTCTGCAGCATCAGTGGTGATTGTTATGAGGGGTGGGGAGGGTGGAGCTGGCTTTAGTATCATTTTTGTCTGTGTTTGTACATATTTCTGTATTTTCATTTATTTGTATATCTTCCTTTATTTTCAGTAATTCCTTATTAGTATTTTTTATTGTTTATTAAAGCTGTTTTAGTTTTCTTTTCCAGTCCTTAACTTCTCTGCTTTATTTCTTTTTCCTGGCTTTTTGGGTAGGTAGAGGGATGAGAGAATATCTGTCAGCATTCAGAGGTCAGCCTAGCTGTAACCCTTGATACCAGCTCAGAACAAACCCTGAAACATTCCTTCCATACTTTATGGATTATCAGTTCTAATACCAGATTTGCAACTTCTTGTGTTCTCATCCTCATTGGCTAATACCTACTGTCAGGGACTAAACAAATGCCTCAAACAGTCTGAGCCGCCTGCCTGTCACCTGCCTGTGCTGGTGCAGGGGTGACTCAGGGCTTTGCTGAACCCCCTGCCCCAGCCCTGCACCAGCGGAGTTGTGCGAGTGGGTAGCGCTT
>NW_009710775.1:0-17721 GCF_000703405.1 Apaloderma vittatum | reverse complement strand
TAAAAGGCGCTCACCCCAGGTAGTTGTGCGCTTTTTCGCCCACCACTCAGAGATGGCTGTGTGTGCCGTGGTCATCGCTGGACCCAAAGGTGGTGATCTTTCCTTTTTCTATCTCTTTCCTTCTCTCTCTTTCTAGCTTTAACAAAAGGCTAGCTATGGCAAGGCCAGTTTCTTTTGCTTGTTAATAGCTCGGTGTTGTGAGGCGTGTTTCTTGCGCTAAGTGAAGGATTGAAATGCATCGTTGTCAGGTGATTGATAAATAAAACTAGTGTTCAGATCCTGGGTGTGAGTCACCTTAATCCTGGCCTGGGAGTCAGTGAACCTGAGTGAGTCAACATCCTGAACCTTAGGATGTGACATCTACTTTTTCTAATATGCAAAAAAAATAAATAGACATGATAACGTGCCTACGTGTAATGTTGTGATCACATATTTAATGAAGTGTTTGAACATATTTGCTACAAAGCCATTAAGAATTGCTCAAATACATATACAAAAAAAATAAGAAAGTATCGTCCTAGGACCAATTTGTAATGAGAACTGGAAAAGCAAGTTTTTCTCTGGCTTCTTTGGGGTTTTTTATTTCTTTTTTTCCCCTCCTCCTCTCTCTCTGCATTCTGAATATTATATCTGACAGATTTAGGAAAAAATTTCTAATTTAATCTGAATTTTCTTATGTTTCTAGTCTCCATTAACACCAAAAAACTCAGATATCTCATTCTTATGAAAATATTTTAAGAAAGAAAGTGATATATAATTGCATTTGGGCTGAAATGCATCCATATGGATGACAACAACTGTAGAAAGAATAGATCTTCTTTTGTCAACAATCTTACAATTTCTATTCATGAATAACTTATGCTCCATTTATGCTCAATTTTTGTCTAAGTTCCACTGGAAAGTTATACAACACACTTTTCGCATATAAATCGTGCTAGTGAGGAAAAAAAAAAAAAAAGAAGAAGAAGAAAGAAACCACAACCAATCCAAAACACATGCAGTCCAGAGCTGAAAAACCTGATACTTGGGGATACCCCAGATATTCATGGACAGCCTGATTCATCCGGCAGCTGAAAAACTAAGTATTTGGTGCTCAGACTAATGACCCTCCAATGCTTTTCTCTGGACTGGCTGGTGCTTCATTAGTATTCAGCACTTACCATAGCTTGAAAGAACTATGTTAAAGTAGAAAAAAGGAAAACATGCTGTTCCTTAATTGTGTTATGGCCTTCTTATGGGAAGGATAACCCCTAAAATGAAATAAAAGATAACTACAAGCTTTATATGATTAACAGTAATGCTAAGTAATTAAAAGCCGTGTTAATGTTTGTTGGCTAACATATGAATTAGCTAAAGAAAAGGATAGAAATTAGAAGAGGAAGAAAGGAAAGAAAAAAAGCAAGTGATGATAGCCAAGGAGCAACAAGAATACAGATAGCAGAGAAACACTTATGGCTAATTGTGCAGAGACAGTGAGGGGAAGGAAAAATAAAAAAGCTGCAACAAAGAAATTAACAAATAGAAACACTTAGAGCCAAAATTCTAATGTGTAAATAAATTTTAAAAGGATAATTCTTTCCTGTACTATATGACAGCTACTGGCATTGAAATTCACTTTCAGAAATAGAACAGGTTTATCATGAAAACATTTTGCTGCTATACATGGAGAATTTTAGGCTCAGTTTCCTCCTAAGAATGGAACATGGTTGTGGTATTCCCAATACTGTTTATTTTCTTATTAACATCCTTTTGTTCATGTTTAGTGCAGGAAACTGTCTTGTGCAAATGTATTTTAAGAACATTTTTCTGTCTATCCGTTTCCTGATGTGAAAAAAAGAATGTAATTATATTTTCATGTACAATAAATAATGTATATTTGTCCCTAATCATTTTCCGAGTGAAATGAATTTTAAATGTACTTCTGTCTAATATCACATAGCATGCTGTGCTCTCCATGATACTTAATTGCATTATGTACTTTAAAACACCAAAGTGTTATTAATTGTTTAAATAGCATTTTAAAGATAATGTTATCTAGTTCATTCTACATGAGAGTAATTAGTGTATGCCAGTGAAACTGGTAGCTTTGTAGTAAAATCAATGTCACTTTTTCCTAGCATGTATTTGTATTACTCATAAATGTATCATTCATGATTGCTTAGAAGAACCTATAACTGCAATCATCTTTATCATAGAAAAAACTAATCAGAAAAAAAAAGCAGAATCTCACATTCAGATCTTTCTTTCAGAGCAGCATCTTAAGGTTGTAAGGAAAAAGGCAAAGTTACATGCAAGTCTCACAAAACAGAAGCTAGTTAGTTTTGAGAAAATGGATGAAAGTCCACATATTTAACCTTTTAATTCAGAACAATTTAATGTACATACTCTCATAAAACCTGAAAAAATAAACAAACCAAGCCAAGTCAAAACAAAACAAATATACAAAACACCAAAAAAAATCACACAGAGAAAATTTCTGTACAGGAAGATGATTGCAACAGCTATGATCCTAGGGCTTCAAGATGGCAGCACAGACACCAGAGATCTCCTCGTCAAGGCAGAGTGATGGGAGGGAGGAGGCAGGATTGATTCCAGCTGACTGTGGTGGAGTCTCAGCCCTGCACAGCTCAAGGCAGCAGCTCACATCTGTACAGCACAGCATCATCGTCACAGGTAGTCCTGTCTGGAGACAGTCCTTAAGCCAAGACTGTGGAAGCCCTGGAAGGAGTCTGGTGAACGCTGCCTGGCTGGGATAGCCTGAGCTGTCAGAGCTGCTCCTAGGGCTCTGTACTCTTTGCTGGTTATTTGCAGCTGAATTATTCACAGATCCTTTTGAATGGCCCAAGTTGTAAGTTGCCAGAAATGTACTACTGACAAAGAAATGTAAATGTTTCTGTGGTGGTTTGACCCTGACTTGGAGGCCAGCTGCCCACTAAAGAAGCTCTATCACTCCCCCTTCTTAGATGGACAGAGGAAAGGAAAATATAAAAATTGACTTGTGGGTCAAGATCAAGACAGTTTAATAAAGCAAAAGCAAAAGTTTTGTGTGGAAGCAAAGACCACCAAAAGGTTTATTCTCTACTTCCAAGCAGCAGGCTATGTCTGGCTGGGAAGCAGCTGTTCTAGAGGACAAACACAGATAACAAATACTCCCTTTGCTCCTTCTTTCTCTTAACTTTTATATCTGAGATGACATCATGTGGTATGGAATACTCCTCTGGTCAGTTTGGGTCAGCTGACCCAGCTATGTACCTTCCCAAAATCTCACCCACCCCTAGCCCACTGTTGGGAGGAATATTGGAAACTTTGCCTTGACGCTGTGTCAGCATTGCTCAGCAGTATTCAAAGCACTGGTGTGTTATTAACATCTTTCTAGCTACCCTAAAAAAGCACAGCACTATGAGAGTAGGAAAATTAGTGGGGAAAATTAACTCAACCTCAGCAAGGCCCAATACAGTTTGTTAATAGCTTGGCATTTCTTTGGTGCAAAGACTGAGAATTTTTGGTGCTTTTACATAGTTGTTTTTTAAAGGACATGGTCAAAACAGCTGTTACTGTAGTTTAAATAACTGGATTCACTTAAATTTGTGTATATATAATAGCTAAACTTGAGTGCACACATGTTTAACCATTTAAGGCAAATCAGATCAAGACAAAATTTATACAGGGTAAAAATAGCCACAGGCTTGTCTTTTTATTTTTTCCTAGTATCAGGTAGGCGATATCATCAGGGAATTCCTCATTATCAATACAGGATAGAGGATGATGTGATGGAGAGCTGACCTGCGGAAAGGGACTTGGCATCATTAGTGGATGAAAAGCTGTACATGAGTCAACAGTGCATGCTTGGCAGCCTAGAAGGCCAATTGGATGCTGGGCTGCACTAGAAGAAGCGTGGCCAGCAGATTTAGAGAGGTGATTCTACACCTCTGCTCTGCTGTGGTGAACCCTTAACATAGGAATGACATGGACTTGTTGGAGTGAGTCCAGAGGAGCACCACAAAAATGATCAAAGGGATGGAGCACCTGTTCTACGAAGATAGGATGGGAGAGTTGGGTTTGTTCAGCCTGGAGAATGGAAGGCTCCAGGAAGACTTTATAATAGCCTTTAAGTACCTGAAGGGGACCTACACGAAAACTGGTGAGGGACTGTTTACAAAGGCATGTAGCGATAAGACGAGGGGTAACGGTTTTAAACTAGAGCACAGTAGAGTTAGCTTAGTTATTAGGAAGAAGTTTTTTGCTACGACAGTGATGAAAAACTGGCACAGGTTGCTCAGAGAGGTGGTGGAGACCCCATCCTTGAAGACATTCAAGGTCAGGCTTGATGGGGCTCTGAGCAAACTGATCTAGTTACAGATGTCCCTTCTTATTGCAGAGGTCTTGGACTAGATGACCTTTAAAGGTCCCTTTCAACCCAATGCATTTTATGATTCTATGATTCTATGATTTTATGATTCTATGATTCTATTATTTTAATATTATTACATACTAAATCAGTAATTTACATAAAAAGAAGTCATATCTGAGCTCAATTTAGGGCTGTTAAAGATGGATTTTAGCCAAGTTAAAAAAGCAGTTTATTGTGTATTGAACAGATATGGCAAATGAAGATATTGTCTTATCTTCTGTTTTTATGCCACCACCACTGAATTTATAAGAATTCAGAAGGAAGATTAACTGGAATGATAATTTAGCTCTTGTTAAAGCAATACTTACATTGTCTGAAATAAGCTTAGAAAAAAAAATTCAAATGTTTCAAATAGAATAAAAGGAAAAATTTCCTTCTTGTAAACAGAAATCTAAACTAATTTTTACACAGTAAAAAATTCTAAACTTTAAAATTTTGATGTGCATTACTTCAGAAATAACATTTGAATAACTGTTTCTTTAGATAGCGATGGTGGTATTTTTAAACTTTGTAGGCTACAGTCAAATTTTATACTCCATTTCTTCCTACAATGGAGACCTGACTATTTTTAAATATGCAAAAGAAAACCATTTTAAAAGCTTTACCTATGGAGGTATAGAAGTAAAGCATTTTAGAATTGCTAATAGGAGAGGAGAGGAGAGGAGAGGAGAGGAGAGGAGAGGAGAGGAGAAACACGGGAAGTTTCAAAAGGAAAAGATAGATTTAATGGGGCATCTGTTTAGCTCTCTCTAGTTAAAAATGGCATTCAGCTGTAAAACATCAATATGTCAGGCACATTACTAATATAATTTTTATGACAGCATAACATATTGTGAAGAGATGATCCTTTTCCATTTTCTTCAGCCTTATTCAGCTGCTTGCCCTATTCACAGATCCTCTTTCAGTGAACAATTTTTTGGTGAAAAACTAAAATCTCTATGCTAGTAATTTAGGCTAACCAGCATCTTTGTCTTATATTCTGCAATTACCATTCAAGTAAGTAATCTCTCACTGTTAAGTATTCTGCAAAACTACTCATATCCCAGTATGGCTCAGATGGTAGCATGCACTACAGGTGACTTTACTGAATTTAGGATTTCTGTACTGCTTCTCTCTGTAGGATTTTAGACTGCAGCAAGCAGAACAGAGTGAACAAATGAGAAAATTTAGGCTACATATGTATATATGTATAATATGGTGCAAGCAGGAAAAAAAGGTGGTTTTTTTTAAATTCCTTCCATTTTACTTTAAATTGTAATTGTACTTCTACACATGCAGCCCATCAATAATTTATGTAAAAGTATTAAGAATAGCAAAGTCAACTTCTTTGCAGTACATACAAATTTCCAGGTAAAGGAAAAGGAAATTTAACATTCTTGTCCCCATAAGATCTCTGCTTCATGTCTCACATAATTTCTTCTTGTTTCCATGTTGTCACTTCTCTATCTTTCCAGAATTTCTTCATATCTGAAAGTATAAAATTTCATCATGTAACAAGACACAAGAAACTTCCATTCATAGAAAGGCAGCCAAATCTTCCCTCTGTATGTTTCTGCCAATGGCAGCAGCTTTTCTTTGGGGGTCTAACACAGTGGGAATCCTATGGTGACACATCGACCCAGGAAACAACCGTAATGGTGTACTCACCATGTGCCTTGGTCAGGTTTCCACCTTGTGTTGCTCATATAAGCTGGGAAACTCTAAGCTCCACAGAACAATTCCATGACCTTATTGGAAATCTCCTCTTCTTTCCAACCAAGTCAGGCCTCCCTTTCCATGTCATGGTATGTTCAGAATCCAAGCACTCATGCGTTCAGAATGGCGTGTCTTAACTAACACTGCTCTTCTTCCACTTTTCTCTGTAACATTACAAAGTGATGCTCATTACCCGATTAAGGAATTTTTCTTCCCAAACTCAATCTGGAGGCCTTCTCCTGCCAATTGGTTTTATTAAGAATTTTGTCTTGTGAAAAAAAGCAGAGAGAGATATTTTCTGTCTTCTTTCTGAGGCACTCTGCTGATACTGTGAGTTTTTTCATGGCAAAGTGTAGTATCGTCATTAAGCGAAACAAATAATCCTACCCAGATGTTTAATTATATGCATACAGTATTATAGAAATAGCTCTTCTGGAGGTAAAAAAGGGAGATAATGAATATTAAAGAAATCAAAATCATCAACAAGAAATCTATATTTTAAATTGAACTCTCTTTTCTAGACTGTTGATAGACTGAGAAAGTCAACCATTCCTATCACCTTTTCATTCTTCTGCCCTCTCCTCACAAGCAATCTGTGTGGGCAAATCTATTTATTTATATTTTAATGATTTTTAAATAGCATTGAATGAAAATTTGGAATGAAAAAGTCTATTTTTACATTGCTGTTATATATTCTCCTTGACAGATGCCCAGCCAGCTTCTCTCACTCCCTATCCTCAACAGGACAGAGAGAGAAAAAAGGTGAGAAAGCTCCTGGGTTGAGATCAAGTCAGGGATATCGCTTATAAACTTACCATCATGGGCAAAACAGACTTAACCTGGGAAAAATATAGTTAATGTATTGCCAATTAAAATAGATCTGCATAGTGAGAAACAACCGGAAAAAAGCTATAGTTAGCTTCCCACCATTTTTCCCAGATTCAATTTCACTCCTTCATTCCTGACTCCTCTACCTCCTTCCCCATAGAAGAAAAAAAAAAAGGCTAAATTAGAAAACAGAAAAAAAACGTAAAATTTCATTCTCTATAAATGTTCATGCTTCTAAAATAATCTCATGAGTTTTGAATTCTTGGAGATGATTTTCCTAGTAGTCTTTGTTGCTCTCATTGAGTCTGTGAGTTGACTTGAGTGTCATTGCTGTGAAATACTCAATTGTCTAGTATCAGACACTTCCACAGTTATTTCTAAATGACATATGGTTCACAAAGTTTCCAGTTCTTTCTTCAGTTCTTCTTATGTCCATGATTTCCCTTTGAATACATGATAAATAAAAAAGTGGTACGCGATATGCTACACTTAAAGTAAAATCTAATAATTGTAAGTAGCTTCCATAGAAATTAAAAAAAACATGCAATATCGTATAATAATTATTGCTCTCTTTAGATAGGTTTTCTTTTTAAAAAACAACTCCAGACCAAGATAGAATCCACAAATTTTATTAGTAGCTTCTCAAGTTTCTTTTATAAGAAGATAATAGGGACATATTGAATCAATAACATTTCTATATACGAATACATTAATTTCATAAATCACTATAGCTAGTGTCTGATAATAGAAAAATATCCTATGTGAATTGAAACAAAATATGGATTTACCATTAGAACTTGTCTGCTAAATATTGCAACTTATTAATTCGAATTCCGAAAACTGGCACCTACTGGTGTTCCTCAGATCTGCTAATAGACTAATAAACTTATCATGAAGTGATTACATTTATCAGTGATGTAAATGTGTAACAGATAACTTGTTTTATGAAAAAATTGATGCAAATTAGAAATAAATAAACCCTTAGTGCAGGGAGGTAAAAGAAATCATGCAGATTTTTTTTTTGTAGGAGCCTAATATTGAATTTGCTTAGTCCTGCATTGATTGCTCAAATTAATAATTAATCTTTAGTAACTTTAGCAGAAATTTGATTTTGCAGTCTTCCTATGTGTCTGTACTCACGCTAGCATGATGGTCTTCCACTTTTTGGACAGTAAGATGCGTAATAAAAATCATTGCAATTAATATTGAAAATATCACAGAATCACAGAATGGCAGGGTTTGGAAGGGACCTCGAAAGATCACCTAGTCCAACCTTCCTGCCACAGCAGGATCACTTAGAGTGGGTCACACAGGAACATGTCCAGGCAGTTTTTGAATGTCTCCAAAGAAGGAAGATAAAGATATACCTGGATCAGAAAGTAGGTTAAAGGAGGGAAGTTGTATTTCGTTTCTACAGACATCCCCTACCTGAGCTAAAAATGACAACAAACAAGACTATTACATATGACTATTCATTGTATTGCATGTAGTTGAATTCAGAATGAAGCTACAAAGGGAATAGAATAGAGAGCTGAGCAGACAGTGCATTCTGGAGTCTATAGATGAAATTTTTATATTGAAAGAAAAAAAAAATTCCACAGCACCCCTCACTAAGCTGTGTGCGAGGAGGGAGTGATGTTACTGTGTCCACAGCCATAGCACGAAATCCTATAATATGTTTATACTCTCTAATATTAAATTTTTAAAATCAGTATGTGTTAAATATACAGAAAATACACCAAAACTGTATCTGGAAGGTTTCCTAAGAGGGTGTTTAGTACGTGCTGTTTAAAGAAAGGAAGATTAAATATACTTAAATCACACACAATAGAATGATAGATGATAAATAATTAAATAATGTATATAATAATGAAATAATTTATATAATTAAATAATTTAATAAAGTAATTCTTCTGTCCATTTCATTCTTCCATAACATTAAAAACTGATACCTTAAAATATGATAATTTAACAAGAAATACAGGTTATAGTTTGAAAAGTTTATCATCTCTGTGTGTCCCGTTCACACAAAGAATGACTACCTCAGAAAAGGTATATATTTTACTATACAAGTAAAGTTCCCAGTGAACTGATACTTCTCTTGTAAGACATATATCAATTCACTGGTATCCCTGGGCTGTTCTACAAGACTGTAATCTTTTTTATTCTGCTCTTTTTCATACATTTTTCAGTATTTAGCAACAGATACTAAGAAAGAAGGGAATAATTTATGAATGTCTTTAAAGACACCAAAAGCATAAGCTAAAAAAGAAGCTTGAAGTTACAATATTTAATGAAATATGCCATTTATTGTTCTATTTGTGCTTCTCAAGGTCAAGATATAGTGTTACTCTTTCTCTTGGTGGTAAAATATGGATATTGCTTTTAGTTCTGTCTTATGTAAAGGTAAAAGTAGAAACCTTTCATTTTTAAAAAGTTTGCAGTACTTTTGGAAACAGAGGACAATTATTCCCCTAATAAAGATACGGTTCAGCCTTGAGAGCCACAGTGTTGTTATATATTTATCCACGATAAAAATGTTAGCATGATCTAGGCAAGTCACTAAGACACTGAAAAGTGTTTGTCAAGAGGTGAACAGCATTGCTTATTATCTCAAAAACTGAGGTGAAGTTTAATTTAGAGATGAGGTTCTGTTGACAGGCATTTTACACTGTTGAGCAATTACCACATTTGTATTTGTTAAATAAGATGTGAAAATTTAAAGGAGCGGAAGAATTGCATGCACATATTATACTGAACATTTCATGATGTCCCTGTAAGCTGCGGAAAATGCAGTATTGATTTCAGCAATGTCTTTCATTCAAGTATTAATACGATTCAGTGCATGCCAAAGTGAGATTGCAGCTGGAGATACAGTGAACTATCCAAATGTTGTTTAGGTGGTGGCAGAAAGAATACCTCACTGACTGTGTATCACTTATTCAGTGTAGTCAATGGAGAAACTAATCTATCCGTATGAATTCCCTAGTGCAGAAATCAGGATAACAATTCATTTTTTTCTTGCTTCTGTTTTTCTCTCAGTGGGAGAAACAGCCTTAAAAACTCTCCTTCCTACCTGTAAAATAAAATTTTGAACACGCCCATGGCTTAATGCAGTTACAGTGAAAACCAATCGCGCCCTATTAAAATTGGTTTGGAGTTATGACTTACTTTGAGCTCTAATTTTTCATTCTTTTTTCTTTCATCGGTGGCAATGATTATTAATTTTTAACACCAAAACACTGAATTAAGCAAATACTTCTAAATTTGATAACTCAGACGCCTGAAACACAGTATCCTAATGTGCAGGTAAATTACTTCACTTTTTTTTTTCTTAGCAGTGTACTATGGAATGCAAATATTTGCTTAAGAATCTGTAAAGAAGTGAAGAAGTCAGGAAGAAAAAGTGCCACTCAGTCCACAATATATTGATATTTTTTTTCTTGCTTACTACTAAAATTTGAGGCATTCATTACCACTGTTATGGCACCGCAAGATATGCAAATCTGTTGCAACTACATTGTGACAGATGGTAAAAGCATTTAATATGCCAGTTTCCAGTTTACTTTCTAAGTCCAATCCATGTTGTTAAAAGATGTGAGGCTGAGCAGGAAGGACGAAAGCTGCTTGCTTGTCTAGATAGAGTCTCTTCATTTCAGGTTGGGAGGGGCTGTTTGGAGACAAGAGGAGACAGCTTTGTCTCTGGAATCTTTTGAGCATGACTGGCCTTGGAGAACCCAGGAGTCAATGTCTCACAGCACAAATGCACCCTGAAAGGCTCTGCAATTTGGCTGGGACATGCCTGTCACAGGTAGTTAACTCACCCATGGTGAAGCCCCCGAGGGGTCAGAGTGAAGAAAATTGTTTGCACAAGGATTCAGTGAAGAACATCTTACTCAGAAAGGCCTTAGAAGGCATTGGTCTTTTAGTTCTGGAGTAAAATATTTGTTCGTCAATACAAAGAAGCTGCCTTTAGTCTAAAATCTCTAAGCCTTTCTCACCAACAGATTGGCTTGGGCCCCAGTGACAAACTTTCAGACTTTTGCTTTCTTTTAGTGGCAACATTTGTGTTAGAGAAGCCACGAAGCCAAATCTTTAATGTAGACACAAATGTGGCCTCATTCTCTTCTTATCCACATGAGAATTTGCACTAGCTTTATAATCTTTTAATTGGAGAGGATAAACAATCTTGTTTGTCTGTCTTATGCAGACTTAACTGCTTCAATATAAATGCGTTTCAAGAAGCTGCCTTCTGGCTTAAGAATCTGTGTAAATGTGCCATATACTCGATGGTAAAAAAAATTAAAATCAGTAATGGGTATTTTCAGGTTACAAATATAGCATTTGTTTTAACTTGGAGGAGGTAAACCTCAACTGGGAAAACACAGAAAAAATTTTCCTACTGTACATCCTTTGCTCTTGTACAAATCTATTTCTCTTTTAGGAAATTGCCTCAGCAAACAGTACTGGAGAAGATGTAGTTTTGCTACAGGGAAAAGAAAAGATTTACAAACTGAATCAAAAGATTAATTTTGCAGCCTCTTGGACTGAAATATTAAGAAGGAAAATTATGAGATGCCAAGTACACCACATGCTCTCATGTTTGACTTTAAGAGGAAGAAAAATTATTCTTAAGAGAGATGCCAATTCAAGGTCTTGGAAATCCATCCATTAGATTATTTAA
Source organism: Apaloderma vittatum (assembly GCF_000703405.1). NCBI lineage: Eukaryota > Metazoa > Chordata > Aves > Trogoniformes > Trogonidae > Apaloderma > Apaloderma vittatum. The sequence goes on along the minus strand of NW_009710775.1, from coordinate 6,103 downwards.
GTCTTAAGGAGAGAGCTTGTGCACAAACTTACTGATCACAGGCTACATATTTTCTTAAATAAGCTGGAAATTTAATGTGGGGATTTTTTTTCACTTATGGAATTGTTCTAAGAAAAATGAATGCATTTTCCCTGTTATTTAGCCAGTATTATTAATAGTTTTCAAGAAAGTTTAACACTTTCTACTCTAATTAATCATAAAAATCATCAAAGACAATAGTTTTGAACCTTCATTGCCCTCACTGCCTTCATATAAATTTACCTCTGTAGGCATAAAATGTCAATGTTATGATCATAAGCTCTGACATTTGCCACATGCAATAATTGTATTATCATTTACTATATTATATTCCTGTACAGATAAAGAACGTAAACTTCCAAGTGCAGCAACACATTTTGTTACTGGAAAACCATAAATATTTCTTATGCTAGTGATGTGTTTGTGCAGTTAAGTTTGTCAAAGTTTTCATCATAAGCCATATTTTTCAGGGATTTATAACTAGTATATCAAATTGCTGCAGTCTTACATTTCACATGGGTTACACAGTCTTAGGAAGGCAGAGATATTCATTTCACCTTTCAGTATTATTTTAGATAGTATAGAATAGAATCATAGAATCATAGAATGGCCTGGGCTAGAAGGGACCTTAGAGATCATTTAATCCAACCTCCCTGTCGTGGGCAGGGATGCCTCTCAACTAGATCGGGCAACACAGATACATTTGACAGTAATATAATGCAGGAGTATAATAAACTTAAAAAAAATCTCATGGTAGTTTAGAGAAATGGAGAATTGCCATCCTTTATTCTGACATCATCTGTAATGAAACAAACTTTTTGAGGGATGTAAAAAATTTAGTATCTGGGACAGTGGAAACCCGTTTGTTTGGCTTGATTAGAAAAAAAGGGGGAAAAAAATGAAGTCACAAATGCTCAGCAAGGGAAGAAAAGGCCTGGAATTTATGAGTTGAAATTGTGTGCTAGAGGTTGCCCCATGGGTACTGTCCCAAAGGAAATCAAGAACTCAATCCGGAGTTGGTGAAGAACTCTGCTGATACACAGAATCACAGAGGAAGCCAAGCACACACTCACTGCAGCACATTATTATGTCTTAGAAAGAGGTCAATAGCATTTTTAGTCACACAATTGAAGCAGAACATGCTACTCTGCCTTCTAAAACATATTTGGATGGAGAAAACTGATTCAGGTTTTATGACTGAAGACCCATCAGAAGTTCTGGTCACAAATGACAGAAATTTGGCAGGATTTTCTTCCAGTTTTTCTTAGTTCTTTCATATTTTTTTTTCAAGTGTAACTCAGTCCTGTTACAGTCTTTTTATAGTCCTATTACATATGCAGTAACATTTGTGTCGTGGGTTAGGACTGGGGCGGCCACTAACACAGACAGACGCTCTCTAACCCCCTCTTCCCTGCCCCCCCCGCAAACAGGAAGAAGAAGTGAATGAGGCAGAGAGACTTACGGGTTAGAGAAGAAAAAAACAAGAACAGCTTTAATGAAACAATAATAGAAATATTCGTGAAGTGATCAAAGTAAAGAACTATATACAACTATAGATAGTAGCCCAGCATCAAACCCGACTCCCTCTCCCGACAGCAATCCCCACTGATGCTGCAGAGCAGGAGGCACTGGGGAAGCCCCAGGCTCAGTGGTCGCGGGAGCTGGGTACAGGAGCTGGATTCGGGAACTCAGGATCCGGATCAAAAGCAGGAGGTCAGATGGAGTCCTCCCTGGAAACTGGCCATTGCAGAAAAGGGGCGAAACTCTCATGATCATGCAATTTATACTAAATATGATGTATATGGAATGGAATACTCTCGTCGGTCACCTGTGACTATATAAATACAGAGAGAAATTAAGAGGAGGTTGTGGCAGGTGTTTCCTCCCCCTGGCTAAGCTGTTGCTAGGCAGATTCCAGGGAATCTGCAACCTGGGCTAGTCCGGACTTGTCTATGGAACCTGACCTGGTCGGGACTTGGTTACACCCAGGAAGTTGGCCAGCAGCCAATGAGAAGCCAAGATGGCTATGATTGACCACAGTCATCATTGACTAGTCTTTAAAACGGGACTCTTCCAGTGGTCATGTTGGAGTTACCTCAGGGCAGTTGGCCTGATGAGGTTGTAAAGTCTACCCCTTGGTCTAGGGGACCTCTAGGCAAGGTCGACCAGGTGAGAACAGGAACCTGCACCTGGTTAAGGTACTCCTGGCAAGGTTGAAAAGGCGAGAATGGGAATCCTCGTCTTTTTAAGGTACCCTAGTGAGGACAATCAGACAAGAAAGGGAACTCCCATCTGATTACGGTGAGTATATGATAATCCAGATTATCATTCTTTTATCAAGGGCTAATGCCTGAGCTTGATCTTTTCCTCAACCGATGCAGAGCCTTTAAATTTGGAGGAGCTTGTATTCCATAAATAAATTTAATTTAACTACACATGTGAATTTATTTTTCGGATATGGGCGCGCTATCACCTCCTTCTTTACAGAGATTGAACTGAAAAATAAAAATGAAAATAAAAATCAGTTGACGCAGACTTTATGGTTAAGTTAAAATTACAGACTGCTAAAGGAAATGTTAATTACCTATCAAATAGTTCAAATGATCAAACTAGACCAAGGGAGCTGCTGACGTCTTAGCAATTCACAGTTAAATACTATGAACATTAGTGTTGACTTGGTGTTTGCAGAGCAATTGTGAGACCACAAGTGAAAAGAAACTTGTACCCTTTCAAGTATAGCTGTTTCTGCACAAAGTACTGTTATCTGATCAAATTTAGGAATATTGAGAGGCTGCCTTGAATGAATTAGTTTAGAAATGGGCTTGTCTCACTGTACTTAAAATACTATGTCTTAGATCTCAGGCAATCTGATAGAGAGGAAATCTCAAATGCAACTTCAGATTTATAGGCAGACTTCTTTGAAACAGGTGTTACTGAACATGCCTTAAGTTTTGTTGAAGTGTTTCTGTGCTCTAATTAGATGAGTAAGCTGATATACAGACCACTCTCAAAGTTGAAAGCTTATTGACGTAACAACATAATTGAAAAATTTTAGAATAAATATACTGAAGAAACTGTTATTTCCAGTTTTATAAATCTACTGATTAAGTAGCCTAAAAAAGAAATTAAAGTAGCCATTGTTTCCAATTTTTTGTGTAACTATGCTGAAAAGACCTATTACATGCATGCTGATGTATCTTGAAGAATACAAGTTTTAAGGAAAAGTAACATTTATCTTGAGAGAGGAACAGGATATTTTAATTTGCATTATGCCATCTGTTAAACGTTACATGTGATTGTGTTGAATGATGTTTAATCTCTATGAATTGATTTGGTGATCCTAAGGAGACTGTTCCAAAAAACAAGCATTGGATGAACTATGACTAATAGCTATATATCCTCACCTATTACATTCTGCTTTTTCAAGATGTTAATGTTTGTGTAAGAAGAAAGGTCAAGGATTGCACATACATCACCATAAGGAAGTGTAGAATGATTTGTGGTTGTGTACAGGTGCTGGTAAAAATGTTGATAGCTTGCCTTGTGAGTTATTGAGGATTAGACAATTAAACATATAGATACATCTAAGTTACGATTATCGTTGGTGTGAATTTTCCATGTCAGATTAAGGTGACAGAAATGTCACATTAAACATAATGTTAGGACATGAGACATAATTTTAGGAAATGAGACAGAAAAAAACCCACAAATGCATTTTGCCAGAGAAATATTTAACTATTTTAAGTGAAGTCAAGTACCTATAAACCCATGAAGAAGGGATAACAGTCCTGAGATTTTAATCACACACAAACTATTTTTAGATTAGCAAAAACTAAACAGTAGAGTTTTGCACCAGATGGATAAATACAGGAAATAAATATATCTCTGTTAATTCTTACTTCTGTATTACCTACTGTGGTTGGTGTAAATTAGTTTTAAACAGAATGAATCAATGAAAACTAACCCCTCTTACTCTTTAAACAAAGATAATATCCTTTAGGATTTATTTAGTGGTAAAATTGAAAATGCAGTTCTCTCAAAAGGTCTAAGAAGTAAAACCAGGAACTTTTTTATTCCCACCTGATGGCTGGTAGTTGCATGTGGTATGAAGGAGAAAAATAATGCATAACACAAAATTGCGAGAAGTGCTACCAGGGTTTCAACAGGTTATATGTGTCTTTACCTTTTAAGATATAATTGTAGAACCATATAATCATTCAGACTGAAAAGGCCCGTAGGATCATTAAGCCTGAAGGCACTAAGCCTGCCTTGGATGGAGAGCCTTAGTGAGAGGCCGCCACGACCCCTCATGCATACCAACAATCCCACCCAGCTTGGTGTCATCTGCAAACTTACTGATGATACACTCTATGTCCTTATCAAGATCATCAAAAAAGATGTTAAACAAAAATGAACCCAACACTGAGCCCTGAGGAACACCACTTGTGACTGCTCGCCAACTAGATTTAACTCCACTGACCATCACTCTTTGGGCCTCTCTGTCCAGCCAGTGCTTTATCCAGCAGATCGTATGCTCATCCAAGCTGTGAGCAGTCATTTTTTTTCCATGAGAATTCTATAGCGAACAGTGTCAAAGGCTTTTCAAAAGTCGAGGTAGAAAATGTCCACAGCCTTATCTTAGTTGAATGTTCAGGTCATCTTGTTGTAGAAGGAAATCAGGTTCGTCAGGCAGGACCTGCCTTTCATAAACCCATGCTTTCTGGGCCTGATCCCCTGCTTCTCTATATGGTATATAATGACATTCAAGATGATCTGCTTCATGAGCTTCCCTAGTACCGAGATCAGACCAATAAGACTGTTGTTTCCCTGATCCTCCTCCCTGCCTTTGTTGTAGATGGACGTTAGATTTGCTACCTTCCAGTCCATTGGGACCTTCCCAGTTAGCCAGGATTTCAGGTAAATAATGGAAAGTGGCTTGGCGAGTATGTCTGCCAAATCTTTCAGCACCCTTGAGTGTAATCTCTCCAGCTTCATAGACTTATGTACATCTAAGTGACGTAGCGGGTCACTGACCACTTCCTCTGTAATTGTAATGACCTCATTCTGCTTCCTCTCCCTGTCTCCTAGCTCATGAGGATGGGTGTTTGGGTAACAGTTTGTTCCGCTGCTAAAGACTGAGGCAAAGTAGGCATTAAGTACCTCAGCCTTTTCCTCATCCTTTGTCACTACATTTGCCTCTGCATCCAATAAAGGATAGAGATTTTTTCTTTTGTTATTAATGAATTTCTAGAAACATTTTTTATTATCCTTAAGAGTTGTAGCTAAGTTGAGCTCTAGCTGTCCTTTGCATCTCCTAATTTTCTCCCTGTATAGCTTCACTACATCTTTATAGTCTTCACAAGAGACTTAACCCCTCTTCCAAAGGCCATAGACTCTCTTTTTGTTCTTGAGGTCCAGTCAAAGGTCCCTATTTAGACAGGCTGATCTCCTTTAGCTCAGGCCAACTCATTTCTCGGCACATGGGGACAGCCTTCTCCTGTCCCCTTAAGACTTCCCTCTTGAAGTATGTCCAGCCTTCCTGGGATCCTGTGTCCTTCAGGATGGCCTCGCAAAGAAATTTGTCAGTTTCCTGAACAGGTCAAAGTTTGTCCTCTGGAAGCCTAAGGTGGCAGTTTTACTAACTCCTTATTTCTCCAATGATTGAAAACCCAGTTATCTCGTGATCACTGTGCTCTAGATAGACTCCAACCTTTACTTCTCCCACAAATTCTTCCCTGTTCAAAAGAAGCAAGTCCAGCAGGGCACCTTCCCTGTTTGACTGCCTCACCAATTGTGACGGGATATTATCTTCCACACACTACAGGAACCGCCAGGACTCTTCTCTCTCTGCTCTATTGTATTTCCAGCAGACATCTGGGAAATTAAAGTCCCCCACAAAAACAAGGGGTAGAGATTGTGAAACCTCTCTCAACTGCTTGCAATAAATTTCATCTGCTTCATCATCCTGGTTGAGTGATCTATAATAGGTTCCCACCATGATATCATCACTCTTGCTGGCCTTGCTCCTGATTCTTACCCATGAGGGCTTGACCCTATCATAGAATCATAGAATGGCATGGGCTGG
>NW_009710774.1:3933-4182 GCF_000703405.1 Apaloderma vittatum | reverse complement strand
GGATTTATTGGACAGTGTGAGACCTGAGCATAAGGTATACATCACGTGCTGAGGTGGGGAGATCGAGCTGGTTTTGGCTGTGATGGAGTTAATTTAAGTAGCGACAGTTCATGTGGGGTGGTGTTCAGGATTTGTGCTGGAAGCAGTGTTGATAATGCCCAAATGCTTCGACTTTTACAGAGGAGGACTTGCAGAGCACCCAGCTTTTTTTCTCTTCCTTACACTAGCCTGCCCATGAGTAGGCTTTGA
>NW_009710774.1:1733-2814 GCF_000703405.1 Apaloderma vittatum | reverse complement strand
GGAGGCACCGTCTGCACAGACACGCTGTTCCCTCCAGAAAGTGCTGCCTCTGGGGAGAGACTGAGCTGGAAAGTAAAAGCCTCTGAACCAGATTGGTTCTGTTCAGCTCCATCAAGGAGAGCTGCTCATTGACAATTGCTCTGGTGCAGCTGCTCCCGGTGCCTACATCTTCCTGCACTACACTGAGAAGATCCTCTTTCATGATGGAAATGCTGTTCTAGAGGCCAGCTCTGTGCTAGAAGTGCCCATGGGCTGTCCCTGGCAAGGGTCACAGCACGGCCACACCACAGGACTGGGACCAAGCTGCCAGAGCCCTCAGGCCTTACCCCAGCACAGGGGCTTGTAAGGAGGGTGAGAGGGCTGGGAAGGAGGGTGAGAGTGGAGAGAGCAGCTCTGGAGAGACCCAGCGCTGATGTTACCCGGCCATGTTGCTGTGTCGGGATTCTCCTCCCCTTTTCCCTCAGCACAAATGATCATTCACAAAATAGAATCACACAGTGAATTGGAAAGGGCCTAAAAACTTTATCAAATATATGAAAATATCAACAACAAAAATAACAGAAGACAGGCACAGCCTTCAGTGAGTTACGCTATCGGCGCTGTGCAGAAGAAAACAGGCACTTTACTGCTTCAGAATAAGATAAAGCCATCAATTTCCTTAGGGCATCCTTGAGCTCCTGGTTCCTCAGGCTGTAGATGAGGGGGTTCACTGCTGGAGGCACCACCGAGTACAGAACTGACACCACCAGGTCCAGGGATGGGGAGGAGGTGGATGGAGGCTTCAAGTGGGCAGAGATGGCAGTGCTGAGAAAGAGGGAGACCACGGCCAGATGAGGGAGGCACGTGGAGAAGGCTTTGTGCCGTCCCTGTTCCAAGGGGATCCTCAGCACAGCCCTGAAGATCTCCACATACGATACCACCATGAAAACAAAACAACCAAATGTTAAACAGGCACTAACCACAAGAAGCCCGACTTTCCTCAGGTAGGCATCAGAACAGGAGAGCTTGAGGATGTGTGGGATTTCACAGAAGAACTGTCCCACAGCATTGCCCTGGCAGAGGGGCAGCGAAAAGGTATTGG
>NW_009710774.1:0-1338 GCF_000703405.1 Apaloderma vittatum | reverse complement strand
AAGGGAGAAGACTTGCGCGTGCCGTGTGTGGGCGAATGGCAGGAGCAGGAACTGGCTGATGGAGCTGCCGTTGGACATCTATAGTTTATTGACATGGGGACTCTGTCCAAAGAGGAAAATCACAGGTTAAAATTAATGCACACTCCTCTAAGTAAAACAAATTCACTTTTAGATAGAAATCTCCTCCAGTAAAAATGCATTTCCTTTCTCTGTTTTTGTGCTGGCTGCGTGTGCTGTGAGGATTCATCTTTGTGCAAGGGTGTATGTGGAACTGGTTTGTGACAGCTCTGACATCCACAAGGGATGTTGGATGTAATTCACCTTCAGCAACAGATTTCAGTTTCTTCACTCAAGAATCTCGCTATTTTGGGATGCAGAGGAGAGAATTCATGTGTTCTAAAAGCAATTCAGTTTGTGCCTATTTTCCCCCATCACTTTTCATGACTGTTCATTTTAGGGGTAGAAATCCTCATTTTGATATCTGAATATGCCAAGACAGGCAAAAGGGCTCCACTCTCTGTGACTTAGAGCAGAGCCAGGAGAGCTGCAGTGTCCATCAGTCTCACTCCCATCTGCCCTGCTCTTCCCCTTGTGCTGCCTTGCAGATGACTTCACACAAAAATCACCCTTTAAAATAATACAAAGATCTGTACTCTGAGGACAGCAGGGGAGCACTCTGTCTGTGACCTCTATCCCAGCCCAGAGGTGCAGCAGTGATGGACAGAGCAGGACACATGACCCTTCATGAAGAGAAGCCGAGGCCTGTGAGAGCAGAATGCCGACCCCACGGAAAGGCTCAGCACTCCCGGGGAAGATGAAGAGAAGCCGAGGCCTGTGAGAGCAGAATGCCGACCCCACGGAAAGGCTCAGCACTCCCGGGGAAGGTGGGCTGAGCTGAGCCTTTCTGGGGGCAGTTCCAAGCCCAGTAGGACAGACCAAGCCAACTCTCAGAACTCCTGCAGATGGGATGTTCTCCAGAGAGAGTCAGCTCCTTGCCCAGAAGAGCCCTAACAGCAGCCACATGCAGGGCAGGAGATGGAGGAATAACCTGAAGGCAGCCTGTCCCCAGACTGGTTTGCGGTTTCCTTCCAGCCTATGCCCCTGGCTCTGATGCCTGCAGCTGTCCCTGCCAGGAGCTGCTCCTCTATGCCCAGGTCACCTCCCTGTCCCCCCATCCCAGCCGCTGGGGGCTCAGCTTTGCCCTGCAGCCCCCTCCTGGCAGCAGCCGGGCACTGCCCAGGGGCAGCTCTGGTGGTCAGGGGCTGGGGAGCAGCTCAGACAAGCGTTAATAAGAACTGAGGTATCGATGCCTGACAAGAACGGAGAAATAAGTTCCCA
>NW_009710773.1:0-77445 GCF_000703405.1 Apaloderma vittatum | reverse complement strand
AGCGCGGCGGGTGCGGGAGGCGGTTCTTCCTCTCGCAGTCTGGAATCGCGTTTTTACGCGGGTTAGCAGCGGGGTTGGTTTCGCTCTTTTCGCCCTCGGATTTGGTTGATGCAGTTTGAAACCACACCAGCCGTGTGCTTCCCGGTCGTCCCGTGCTAAAGGGTGTAGACTCCCTCTGCAGCAGTAGTTAGCATCGAGTTTCTTTTTCAGAATACATTAACTCTGATTTCCAGGGTTTTTTAACTGTGCCAGCCAGGCACAGTTATATAGGTTACTACATATACTACAGGTTATGTAGTTTCTGTGGTTGTGTCTTTGGGACAGCCTCACTGTACACCAGCTTTTCTCTCTTTTAAAAATAACTGCATTTAAAACAGCTGACTGAACGTATGTTACAAGTTAAACAACTTTTGTGACCTAGCTTCAAGAGAAACCTGGGCTTCGGATCAGTTTGTCAGAAGGTGTGTTAAATCTGAAATTGTCTATGGTACCAGTTGAACAAGGGCACAAAGAGTCCATCTGCAATTTCGGTTGTGTTTTAAATGAGTGCCAAGCTCCTACAGTTCTCCTCTAGCCAGTTTGAGGAGAATTAAGAAGTTTTGAAGGAAAGTTTGGAGAAGAAAAACTTGATGGGGTTCTAGTTTTGTAAAGCTGGCAAAACTCATGCTTATAGTTTCTATAAAGAGCACTTAAAAGTTGGACTAGTTCATCCTCACGTAGTAGAGTTATGCTGTCTAGTTAATTTTCACTAAACTGATGTTGTTAAAGAACAAATTATTAAAATGAGGTTCTAACCAGGAGTTGATCGTGGACTGTCACTGTCAGAAACCATTTTGCCACAGGCTCAGAACTTCTGTAGGTCCAGGAGTGGATGCTGACTTAACAATAACTGGCAGACAGAGACGATCATGCCTAGGAAAGGGGCACATATATTTTTTTTTGTCTAATTACGGTTCAGTGATGACTTTTTGAACTTCTGTTCTTCAACTGTTAAGCGTTAACTTCTCTTCAGGGAAGTGGGTGCTGTTACTAATTGTTTCTGGAAGTGAAATCAAACACCTCCAAATCAATATATACCAGCTTCTGGAAGAATTGATATCCTGTCCAAGTAGTTAAGACTTGTATTGACTGTTCAGGCTCTCAGTTGTTCCTTTCTGCAGTAGTTTATAGATCCTGTCGAGCGAGATGGAACAGAGTAGATACTATCAAGAGCAACCTCCTTTGTTTCACGTATCTAAAAAGAATGTAGAAAACAAAGGGGCTACCAGTGACCTTGAAATCAAAGCAGAAGCCTATCACCTTAACTGTTAGTAACAGTGAGTTTCAAATGGTAGCTATACCATTTAGCTAAATTGCTAAATTTAGATTTTATCCCGCCCTCTGGATCTAAGAAGAAGGCTTTCTGCTTTTATTCTGCAGTCTTTATAAGACTTGACTAAAGCCTTCAAATCATTTTGTACATGAAGTTTTTAATGCTCAGTGTTCTTTGGTGTTAGTGGTGATTTATTCAAGCGCTTCTGCTGCCATCATCCTTCTGATTTGTTCACTACTCGTGCAGTCCTCTTTCCTGCAAAATTCCTAGTTCCTGCTGTAAATATCACTGCTTTCTAAAACCTGCCAAGTCAGCCACATCCAAATATGCTTAAGTTTACTGAGTTGTTGATGTCATCTCTGAGTGACCACTGTTGACCTCAAATAACTGCTGTTCCACGGGGCACGCGTCCATGTAATCCTTACGGTTTCTGCTGCCCCCATGTTACTGCCGCACTGTTGTGGGATCCCTCACCCCATGTTTTGTACAGAAACAAAATAGTCAAACTTAGAGGAGCACTTTTTATCAGTGCCAATGGAGCAGCAAGTCCTGTAAATATGACGTGAAGAAATGAACTTGTCTTTAAAGTGAGCCGTAGAAATGTTTATTCTTCAGAGCAGTGCAGGAAGCATGAGAATTTTTAGAGAGTGAAAAAACTTCAGAAAATTTTGGGAAAGGTGACCTTTTTTGTTCTCCATTAGGATCTCATAATTATGAGAAGCAGCCTGATTTCTATGTAGAGCCACTGGTGTATCACAGAGGAAAGCTAGTCCTGGTTTGATACTTAGGACTTCCAGAACTGGCAGCAGGTTGCTTTTCTTCCTTCTAGTGTTTTGCTTCCTTTTACCCTCGTTCCCCTAATGCTAGATATCTTTTTTTTTTCTCTCTGTTTTTTTCTTAGCCTCTTCTAGAAATTAGGCTGGAAAACCAGTGCAACTCATGAATGGGGAGAGGTTGAAACAACAAGCTCTGGCTGTGTTTGAAGTTTTTTGGTAAAGTCTTTCCTTTGACAGAACTAAGGTGTGATAAATACAAAGCACCAAGCAGAACTGTTCTCTATTCATTCTCAATTCTTTCATCTGGAGCTGGGACAAACTGTCAAAGCCAGTCTTCTAGACCAAAAGGACACCTTTTTTTTCAGTTCTGTGCGTATCACTGACTTGGCAAGGAATTGAAAGTGAAATTCTTTCCTGTTAAAAGCACTTAGCTATAAGTATATAGCTGTAATTCTTCCTGTCTCTTAATTAACTTGTGACCTGCTAACTGGGTTAGGCAGGTTCAGAAACAAATAATGTCTATAGAAAAGGTAAGGTGGTGCTATGTTTTAGGCAGCAGATGTTTATCTCTGTTTCAGCTGTAAACCATTATAGTTCTTTAGGGATTTTTTTAAAATGGCAGCTGCAAGTATTCAAACCACTTTCTCTGTGATATACCTTCTAAAACAAGGGACAAAAAAATATGTTGGAGCCTAGAAGTCTCTTAAAATACTCTGCTGTTTTACTGCCAGAGCAAAAGCACCATTAAAACAATACTCCTTCAGTAAGTTGGATTCTAGAGGGCAGAAGATAAGACAATTGCTTGAATTTTCATAGACAAGAAAACTGAATTAAACTATTACATTCTTATATTCACAGAGATTTGAACACTTATGTTTCAGGGCAGGAGAAACTTGACATGGGGAAAAACACCATGAGGCTTCTCTGTACTTCGCTTTCTCTTACCATGATTTGCTGGTTAGCTGAAGGTACCCTGTCAAAAACAGATGCTAAGAAAGGTGCTACAAAAAAACTGGAAGAAAAGGTAAGAGAAATAACAGAAATGCTCATCTCATCTAATGTGTGCAGTGAGTTAATTGAACTTGGGTAAATGGACTCTCGTTCTGTCAAAAACAGTGTTAAAAGCAACCGTGTATTTCTGTGGAAGCTTATGTTCACAGATAAGACTGCGTGAAATTGTCCTTCCTGTCAGCTTTTATGAGTGCCAGAAATGCTTCACCTCCTGAACCAATATGGTGTAGACTTCTGGAGCTTTATCTCCCATGAGGTGGCACAAGCAGAAAGTTTTCGTCCCCGCTTGCATAGCTAAAGGAGACATACTTTTTGGAAATGGGGGGCAGGAAGCAGTACTTTAGGCCAAGAGCGTTTGGTCATTTCCCGGTGGAAGGGGAGGTGTTCTCAGCCTTGCCGGTGGGAAGGCTGTATCCTGAGAGAAGAGTTTGAAGGGCCTCCTAACCAGCAGTTCCTCTACAGGCAGAAATGATCCAGAGTACCTTTGCAATCTGAGCAAACCAAGCCAACAGGCCAAATTCTCTCTTGACTTGCTAAGTATGTTCTTATTTCCTGCCTGTTTTCTTTCAAAACTGCAAGAAGGCACAGCGGTGCAGGAGAGGAAGTATATTTACCAGTCCATATGCCAACTGTGCACACTTAGTGCTGCTAAGCACGTAAGGTGAAGAAGTAGACATGTTCAAAACCCTCTCTTTTAATTACAGTTAATCCTCTATTACGCAGATACATCTCTCACTGTTTGTATTGCTTGCTCAACGTCCGCCAGGAAGAAAATCTAGTCTGGAGGTGGTGAGGATAGTACGAAGTGTTATGACAGGCCTTATCCCTAAAGTCCTTACTCTGTGTCCACAGGTCGTTTCTGTCTACTTGCTGTGCACACTTAACTAGGCCTCCTCACTCTGTTTCTGTCTGCTAAAACTATTTGTGCTGTTTTAGTTGAAGCAGATCTTCCTTAAATAAAGGTCTTCAGAACCTTGGCCTTCAGTAACCACAGTGCAGTGAACTCAGTCGAAAATATACCCAGTTCAAAAGTCGTCTTCAAGTTCTTGGTTAAGAAGTCCTAACCCCTTTTTGTTATTTTGGGGATACCGTGCCAGATAGCACTGACGAGAGAGCAGAGCACCATCAGCTGTGGTGAATGATGTTTTTGAGCCTTATCACCTTTTTTTTTAAATGCTTCTTACCTTGCAAACAGGAAGTTTCCTAATGATGACAAATCATTTCTGAGCACTTTCCTCTTTCAGCTTTAAATCAAACTGCTCTGCATCATTTAAAAGGAGTGCTCAGAGTTTAAACTTTTTCTTTGTTTTTGAAGCGGTTGCTTTGCATCACTGGTTCTAAAAACTGTCTTTTCCCCCCAGACACTGCGTTCTGATAAAAATGTGCATGACCGGGGACTGGTAGTTGTGGATCCAAAGGCAAAGGATATTATACTGGAACACAGAAGTTACTGCTCCAAAAAGATGAAGGAAAGACATTTTTCAGGAGATGTTCTGGGATATATTACTCCTGTAAGTTAATACAATTAATAAAATGGGTGCTTTGAATGAATATGCAGTAAACTGTGCTGATATGCAGTCTTGCATCCCTGCGTTAAAAACATTTTTATAATAATGGAACTTCTGGTCAAATGGGCAGAGGATTTCTTGAGAGCTGGCTTGGGATTCAGGTAGTCTCAAACCTTTGTTCTCCCATCCGTCTCTTGGAGAATGTGTAGGCCATATTGTTTTTCTTTTCGCTGATAAGACAGAGATGGTAGGATTTTCTTGTTCTTGATGAGCCATGTGGAGTTGCTCTGAAGTCGGAACAGGAGAGCTACTAAGTGTCCTCGTACCATGCAGCTACCAACTTGAACCTTCTAAATATACAATGAAAATTTTATGCTGCTGTCAAACTGATCTTTTTTGCTATCCAGTCGTACTATTATTCAAAGCATCCTTTCTTCAATAATAAATGTTTCTTCCTTTTGTTCAGAGGGTGCTTTTCACTTGTTTCAGTCTTACACTGCTCAAAAGAGAAATAGGTGCCCTAGGAATTCTCACCTTGTCACGTTGACAAGCCTCTAGTTGTCTGGGACCTCCCCTCTTAACCGGGAAGGTTTCCTCCAGCTAGTAAATGGGGATCTAGCAAAGGATTACATTTGTATTGAGGAACTTGTATGGATCAAAAGTAATATGAACACTCTTGCTTTTGAGGCTCTCACGTTGGTTTTTCTCCTTTCTTTTGCAAGTGGAACAGCCATGGCTATGACATTGCTAAAATATTTGGAAACAAATTTACACTAATCTCACCGGTCTGGTTACAAGTGAGAAGGAGAGGGAAGGAGATGTTCCAGTTCACTGGGCTCCATGATGCTGATCAAGGTGTTAATTTCTTTTTATTTGAATATGCATTTCAACATTGCAAGTAAGATTACAGTCTTGTGGACTAGATAGCTTTGGCAATGCATGCATGTGGCGTTGTTGTTTTTTTTTGCTTTTCCTCATGGTGAAGTACTTTAATCCGTTCCATTTTGGGGGGAGTTTTCTTCAGAGTGAACTTTTTTCCCACCCCGCCTACTTCCACATGTGTACATAGTATATCTGTCCAGAGAAGAAGTAGAAAGATTGGATCTTCCACTGGGCTGAAAGAAGGAAAGGGGTAAGGAATCTGTACAGGCAGAAATAGTCTTTGATGTTCACACTGTGCAGTTTTTTTACCTGTTTGTGCTTTTGTTTCCCATTGCAAAAATCTTTGGGTAAATTTGTTTTAGGAATGGAAGATAAATTTAATCTGAAAAGAATTATTTACCTCACTGCTGACAAACTGCCAGGAAGTGCAAATTTTGGCTAGTGTGTTCTTAAATAATACCAGGCAATTTAGCGTTTTGAACTTAACTGAGTGTGGAATCTCATTTGAAACAGCTTTAACTCCTTCCATGTTGATGCCTACAAACAAATTCATTCTAGTGCAATGACTGCCCAGAGGAGTGGATGGGAAGTACCATCTTGAAAAATAATAAAAAATTCCTCTCTATGGTCTTAGAAAAGTAATAAAAATTCCTCCCAGGTGATACTTGGTGACAACAGTTGTTCGGAGTAGACAGTAAGGTAGTTTGTATGATGAGGCAGAGCTCAGGGGAAGAGTTAAGTAGAGACTGTTGTAAGATTGTGGTAAATGCTAGTTACACTGTGGCGGAGTTGAATACTTCAGATTCTATGAGGATGTTTTGTGCATGTTAGTTGTGCCTCTAGTCTGTGGCAGGAACATAGATATAATGAAACTGTGCTATATTACTTGAAGAATTCTTGAAACTATGTTGTCATTGTCAACATCATTTATATTTTAACAGTTGTTCTCTTACTTGTTACTCTTTGACAGGCTGGATGAAAGATGTCAGAAAAAACTCCAAAAACATCAAAATAGGTGAGTCTCAGTTTTATGTTGGTTCATTTATCTGCTAGCAGAGTGAAAGAAGACTTTGTTCCATGTGTCTGTGGGAGAGAGGAAAGTTATCTTAGCATAGTTGTGTGAAAGAAGTCTGAGAAAAAATATAAAAGCAGTCGACTATGAACAGTAAAGTAACTGAAGTGTTAATCTTGGTGTCTTAATGTTTTGCCTCAACTTCTTGTCTCTGGGTAAAGCCTGGCTCAGAGGGCCCTATCTGCAGGGTTACTTTGCCTCTAGCACTACATGCTTACCCTGGGGACCAGTCTTCAAACTTGTTGCTCAGGGCTTCTGCTTCGTTAAAAGAAAAAAAAAAAATCCAAATCCAAGGCAGTCAAACTTTCCTGCATGATAGTAGAAAAGTTGTCGTTTGGTTCTCCAACCCTTGAAGTTGGGAGCTCAAGGGATGTGCCACGAGGCGTGCCTTTAGGGAAAATGGCAAGCATTGCCACAGAGTGAATACTGGGGTAGGGTTCTTACATTTGTCTGTAGCAAGAATTCTGTGGAACTAAATGCTTTATGAAAATTGAATACTTGGTCAAATATTTTAAATTACTTCAGCTGCCAGTTGATACAGCCTTTGAAATGTCTCTAGACTCTTCTCAAATACTTTTCTACATCCTTGATAGTTAGGGCTAAGACATAGCTCAGTATGAGTTGTTGGCTTTTCCAGCGTGCATGATTGTTGACTGTTCCA
The DNA here is from genome assembly GCF_000703405.1 of Apaloderma vittatum. Taxonomy (NCBI): domain Eukaryota; kingdom Metazoa; phylum Chordata; class Aves; order Trogoniformes; family Trogonidae; genus Apaloderma; species Apaloderma vittatum. Next base: position 70,223 of record NW_009710773.1, on the reverse strand, counting down.
ACAGCGGTTATAATTCTTGTCTACATATTTAATATTTTATGTTGTTAGAAGAAGTGGTGTGAACTCAAGTGCCTACGTTTTCTAAAATAAAAATTTGTCATAGGGCCTTGAGATAAATAGAATAGTGAAATAATATAGGGCAGTGTATGAAAGAGTGAATTAGAGTTTGCGGTGAACTTTTCTATCTTAGTCTTATAGTAGCAGAGATTCACGACTTACAGAAAGATTGCTGTTTCATGTTGGTGATCATTTCAGAATGTACTTGGGCCCCTAAGTGACATTTCAATTAAGATAGTTCAATCAAGTGAAGCTATCCTTTCTTAAAAGTTGCATCAGTTCTGACCTTTGAATGTAAAATGAAGAAAAATGTTCTATAGTGTCAATTTGTCTGTGCTGCTAAGGTTGGTGAGAGTAAAAGGGCAGTATTTTAGTCATGGTATATATGCTTTAGTGGCATCTCTGCTTGTATCTGCTCTTTTGTTTCTGCAGAAATACTTGAGTCTGGATAATAAATTTATTAATTTTCACTACTGATTGATGACTTTGCTTGATAGTGCCAAGAATTTTGTTTGATGGCTGGACTTACCAGGATTTCGAGAGTGTCTTTGGCAGTGAGGATGAGATAGAGGAGCTTTCTAAGAACATGGTCCTCCTAGCCAAGGTAAAAAAACCCCAACTTTCTGCTAACGCTTGTGAAATGGTGTGAGATGATGTTTGATTCCTTCTGTAATGGGTATTTTCTCATTTCTGGTAGTTACTGTTTACTAAGGTTTTCTGGGCAGCCCCTTAGCTGCTGGCTTCAGAGCTGTGCATCTGTAGGACTAGACAAGTTACACCCAAAGGTCCTACAAGTTTAGTGGTTGATTTGTGACAGCCTGCTAAAATACTGCCAGAAGAAGTTTTCTCACATTTTAAGGTGCTCTAGAGGACGATGGCTGTAAACTGAATGTATTGTTTTGTCAAATCTGCAACTAATACATCGATTTCAGGTCCTCGGTAGCAGTTAACCATTAGGGAGAAGGGACTTGTGCCAAGCAAATTATCACAAGTGAGATTAATTGTGGGAGATTTTGCCTTTGAATTTGGAATCATGCCTATGACAAATCAACATTTGCATCTTTAGACTGGAGTTTTTTCCCAATATACCTGTAACTGTGTGTCAAATGATTTGCTTAAAAGCCATCTTTCATTAATGGCTGGATTTTCCAATCCGGTACTGGTTTATCCTGTAAGAACAGAGGTTGTAGATAACTAATGGAGATTTTCAACCTTTGCATGTTTGTTAAATAATTTGTGGTTCTCTTTGACTTCTTCATGAAATGCTGCATTAAAGGTGAAGCAGATACAAGAATATAAAGCATGTTCAGTCTGTAATAGTACAAGAAAAACTACAATAATTGTGTGCTTGGATACGTATTATCATCTCTGATACAAGCATAATGAATATGCATGGTGATTAACTGTATATTATTATGAATTCCTTCCTTTAGAATGAAAATTTTGATGGTTTTGTAGTCGAAGTTTGGAGTCAGCTGGGAAATCAAAAGCAAACGTGAGTATAAAGCTCTAGGATGCAATTCCTAGAAATCAGCTCTTTTAAGGCTTCTTAATTTGTCCACGTTGATTTGAATTTCTTGTTTTAAATAAAACCACTTCAGTCTAGGACAACTGAAGATCGTTCCACTTATCTTAGAATGAAGTAAAAGAGTCTACTCCACTATACATGAGCCCAAACATTACATAATGGTCTTCATAGTGGAACTAGCAGTGAAGTTCTGCAAAATGTTCCTGTTGTACAAGGGCGAAGATGATGCCTCAGCTGCGTGTTTACTCAGATGTTGGCACTGACTAATTATAACGTTGGTTCGTTTGGGTTCCTGGATGAAGCTCGGAAGTGTGGGATGCTTTCAAGGCCACCAAATTGGAGTTGATTAGGAAACCTTCCAAACCTTTATATAGAGATCTTTTAGAGATACTGAAACCAAAATCCGCAACCTGTAGCAAATCTAGGGAGAAGCTGTCTTCCAGTTCCTGCAAGCACGGTATACTTTAAACTTTGGAGTAGTTGATCTACCTTTTTGGGAGCTCCGCTATGAAGTTTCAGTGAATCTGTATTTACTGCAGCTGCTGAAACTAGAGGCCTTGTCCATTTAAGCTGTTTTCCCGGAGCGAAAGCTCCTTGGCTGTCTTACTGCTTTGGACAGAGTCGAGGTAAGGTGAGCTCCGAACTGCTGCTTTAGCAGGGAAAAGGCAAAATGTGTGGTGAAATGAATCATTCAGTGCAGCAGTCTGAAGATTTTCTGCCAGTTCCCTCAGGAAATTCAGGCATCCATTCCCTAAATCACAGTATTCCTATAAACTCTCTATTGCCTAAAATGTCTGGGGGAAAATAGCTTAAAAGAAAGAATGAAGCCTTCATTATGGAAGACTTTCACTTTTCAGAGATGGTTACTTCAGGTTATTCCGTTGAGGGCAAATGTTACTGACTGAGACCATATAATGGTTACTTCTAGACCCAAGTGTGCTCTTAATAGAGTCCTACCTTTTCCCTATAAAATCGCCACTTGGGAACAAAGATGGAAACTACAGAATCTTTTTAGCCTTGTCAGGGGCTCCACCATTTCCACTGGTATGAATAATCCTTAAACTAGATGCACTTGCTCATTTTCAAGTGATTTGCCAGGTTGTTGATCTCTATACCGAGCTCTGAACTTATTGCGGTGTCTTAATAAGACAGCCAACAAGGTGATTTAAGCAATTAGTAACCGCCAGCCAGGAGCCTGGTGTAGTGGCCAGTTTTTCTGCTGTGCCTACTGTATTTTGGTGAAATTGATGCTCTTCCTATTTGTTACCTTAACAGGAGCATGAGACAGACTACTACTGTAATTTTAAGACTCACTTAAGACGAATTTAAGCACACTAGCATCTAAGTACTGTATGGCAAATGACACGTGTGAACAAAGCATACTTTTTTATTAGCTCCAGGATGAGTTTACTTGTGGCACAGTAAAAACATGACTCTTTGCCAGGAGTAATGCAATGTTTTGTCATGTGTGGCCACCTGTGAGCAAGACTTCAGGATTATCCTAATGAAAAATGTGAAGGCTGCTTAGACAGAAAAACTCTAGTAGAAGCTGAAGTCGTAAACTGTGAATTTTCTTCTTCAAGACTGGTTTTAAATGCTTCGTTGTAAACTCATCTGTGGCTTGTTTGGTTTTTTTCCCTCCTTTTGTTGCCACTGCCCTAGAAACGATTAAGGTGTTTAACTTGCAAAATACCTTGTGTTGGGCTTGACTCCTCAAAGAGGAGCTTTTGAATAAGGCTCATCTAGGCGGCAAGCTGAAGCCCGGCTTGTGTGTGGAATAACGGTCGTTTTGTGAAAGCAAAAGTGCACCGGTATGTTAAAATTTTATCTCATTGATGCTTGCGAATTATGAGACCAGCGTCTTCGTTTTGAGTTTAAGTCAGTTTGTCTGTTAATTTCCTTTTGAATAGCAGAGCAGGGTTCTTCTCGATACAAGAAAGGACGGGCTTTTACTTTGCTTGGCCCTGCCAGAAAAGCACTGGAGCAGCCCATGACGGCTTCACCCCACAGCGTGGCAGCAGTGTAACGTGATTCAGACCTGATCTTCCTTTGCAAGAGAGGAACACCAGTAGTAAAGCTATTCTTAACCCTGGAAGCGTGGGGAATTAGTTGATGTGGAGGTGCCAACACAGAACTGACCCCAAATCCTCTGGAGATACGAAGGGTTCATAGTGCAGCAGTTGTGTGTGCTCTGTGTAAAGCATCTGTGTTAACTGGTAGGTACACAGTGTAGGCTGTCCTCATCCAGATCCTTCAAGGTCAAACACCTGAAAGTAGCTTAACCTACTTTTAGCCCCGGGAGTAAAAGGATCATCGTGATGCTTTTAGGAGCAGATAGCATGCCTTCCAATTACTTGGAGCTATCTGACAGTACAGGGAGACCTGCCCAGCTAATATGATTTATTCCTATTTTTTAGTGTGAATGTGTTTTAGTTGTAAAGGAAAATTAAAAAGTGGTTGGTTTCATTTTTGAAATACGAGAAATAGTCTCACATAAGCAGTTAGCAACAGGTAATTGAGACTCAAGGCATGTAAAAATAGCGGGGGGATGCGGTGCCACTGCCAGCTTGCCTTATGAAATGACAGAGTGGTGATATGGGTCTGAGTTAAAATATTTCACTTAGAGTCATTATGGTTTTCATGTTTCAAACCTCAAGTAGGTGGATACTTGGATATTAAATTAATAAGTTATAAAATGACACTCGTTTGGTGCATCCTTTTGTGTAGCTGTGTTGAGGGGAAAGCTGTAGAAGTTATTCCTGATGATTTTTTAAAAGCATTAGGGACAAGATCCACGATCCCACCCAGTGCAATACCTTTGAATGCTTAATATAGCACAGCTTTCTTTATCAGACTTAAAACTACCCGAGGCTGGGATTTGCTTGTATAATGTATGTGCTTGATAAGGTGTTTCAGCTATGAAATCAGCACTCTCTGTAGACAATGTCTGATGATACTTTTTTAGCAGGGTCCAGCAGTGTTTCTTGAGGCAGGTGAGTCTGCCAAACAATCTGAGAACCTACAAACTAGTGTTGTGAGCCTCTAATAAATTGGATTATGAGTTAAGCAGTTCTTGATCTATCAGAAAGCTGGATTAATTGCAGCTGAAGCTCTCTTCTCAGTAGCTCTCAGCAAGTGTCCCCATGGGAGCCCCTTTTTCCTATAGCTGAACATGAATTTCGCTTGCATTGAAGAGGCATGATGACGTCTTCGTAACATGTGCACTTGAAACACTGAATTGCCTAAAGAGCTCATGACAATTAAACTTTGTAAGTACGTCCACATAGCAGGAGAGCAGCGTTAGCTCTGTGCAGTGCTTCTGTAACCAGTAAATCCCCTGACCAGCCTCTTTAAGAACGTGTGGTCACTGTGGCCAGTTTAGACACTTCTCTGTCAGCCATTTGCATGTTTCTAGAAAGTCTTTATTTTTGGGGTACTCATTTCAACACAAGAGGCAAATGAAAATTCTTCCTACAAAGAGCTTTTGGTTTCCTGTTCATCCTAGCTGGCATTGCAGATTAGGTGAAGTGTTACTAAGAAGTTATGTTGCTGGCATCCACTAAGACATGAAATTCTGTGGTTTCAGGCTCACCACATATCTTCTCTTTTACATCATCTTAAGCAGAACTAACTTATTCGGATTTTGTTTGTTTTCAGGAACAAAAAAAAGTTCTAATCCTTCTGGTTTGGGGTTAGAATTACTCTGTAATGCTCGGCAGGCTAAAGTCTTAAGTTATATCAATCCTTTGTGCTGCTTTCTTTTGCATATTCATTTAAATGTTGATTTTACCAACAGTATAATTTATATAAGACAATTATGTGCCTAAATATAGCTGCCTGGTTTCACGTTAGATATCCTAAACAGCCTGTTCTCTGGCTGTTCATGTAGGGTACTAAATATATTGAGTCTTACAAAACCGTCCTATATGCATGCTTTGTATAGCTTTTGCTGTATAAAGTGGTGTTGGGTTCTTATATTTAGAGGCCAAAATACCACCTGTTCTCCCCAAAGAACTTGAATTATCTTACAATGTGTGTGGACCTAAGTTTTAGCGGGTTTATACTGACCAGTTCAAACTCTTGTAGATGTCTACTAGAGATACTTGGAGGTATCCTCTGCAGGACTGGTACCTACTGCTTTCCTGGGGTTTCTGGGGATAGAATTACTGACATACAAATCATAGGGAGGTCGTGTTTATTGTGAGATGAAAGACTGCGTCTAACTGATGCTGCCTCCTATCATGCTGACAGTCTTTGTGCAGTGAACAAGTATTTATCTTCTTATCTTGTATTTTATCACATAAGAAATTAGTTCCCTAAGAAAAACTTAAATCAACTGAGATATCCTATGCAGATGAAACCTGAATTTTTGTGTCTCACTGCTTTTACAGTTTAAGCCTGCTTCTTACCTAAATTACTGTCCTTTATCTAAAGCTTTCTTGACTGATTTTGCAATAAAATACTCCATGTTATTCATCCTGTGACACCTAAGTACAGAAATAGAGATGGCATAGGTATTTATATAACTGAGTAAGCAAAGGTTCTCCTACTTATTTAGTTAACAGTGAGACAGGACAATTTCTGTCGTACTAATCTTACTTGTGGGTTTGCTGGGTGGGTTTTTTTTTCTTCAGAGACCTGGGTTATGTTGTGAAAAAGGCAGGAATGTACCTATCAGAATCCCACAGCGTACATAAAAGCGTGCACATTATTCTGATCAGTCTGGTATTAGCTGACAGATGGCACTGTTATCACACAAAATCAATCTGAAGAATAGATTTTTTTTTTTTGTCACCATGTGCCGCAGGCACTTGGTATCATGCAGAAGATGACCTTCAGACATCTTGTTTAATGTTGGTAGGAGTATAGGAGCAAAAAGTCCTTCTGGCAGTTCTATCCTTCATGTTAGTCCCTGAAAAATTAATCTATTAATCAAAGATTTGTCATAATTTACTCCAGTTTCTTGGTATTAACTAGGCAATGAAATGGCACAAAAGGGCAATTTCTTCTTGAAGCAGACAGCTTTACTCTGTCCAATTTTCTTGACAAGGCATAAATTTTCAGGAGTACTGACTACCAACTTGTGCAAAAAAAGTGGCTGAAATTGTAAAGTTGCAGAGTTCTAAAGGGTTGTGTACCTGAAGCAAAGGATGTAACAGCCTTGCAGGCCTTCTGCAAGGCCTTTCAAATACACCTACAGGCCACTATTGTGCGCTGAGGTAAACTGTGCCACAAGGTGTCCCGAACATAGCAGACCAGCAATGCCAGAAAAAGGGAGTTCTGAAAAAATAAGCCTCCCTCAAACTTGGGGTGATGAAAATTTGGAGGCTTCCATACTTTATAGGGGACAGGATACTCTGAAATTATGAACACTTGGAAAATTGACCAACCGAATGGTGGTGATAATAGAAGGCATGAAATGGTAGGAATGAAGTAGATGTTAATTAGCTGGAGATAGTCTTAAAGCTGCCAGTGTTTTAGTAGCTACTCTGAAGTTAAATTTGACAATGGTGGAGTCTCTGGTAAATATTTGATGAAGCCTTTTCAGGAAGACTAATTCCACTCCTACTTTCCTGCACCTCATTAGAGTATTTAAAATGTCAGTAGCTTTTCTTTCCAAATTGCAAGTGGTAATATAGGAGAATATTTTCTTTAAAACACCGGAAAGCACTGTTGGGACACAGTAGAGTTTTAATTTCTAGCGCACAGTAAGTGAGCGTTCTGCTATTGCTATTTGGGGGAGAGACGTAATCTGTCTTGGCTGGCAAATGGAAGTGAGCCTACAGTAAATCTTTAACTATTCATTGTATCTGATTTGCTAGGAAGTGTTTTAGGGCTCAGAGACCTGGCTTGACAGGTTGGTGAGTAGATGTTAAGCTGGGTTTCTTCAGCAAGAATCTGCAGCTGTCTAGCTACCCCTTCTCTTCCTGACCTCCTAAGTTGGAGTTAATTATTTTTTTGGCTCGAGCTATGCTTTGTGGATTTGGCGGCAGGAGGAGAGGAAGTGGCTGTTTTGAAGGAGCCATTTTTAGAGTCCTGCCTAGTAGCTACAAAACTAGCAATCCGAACTTCACTCCTCCTGTATCAGGCCACAGATCTCCATCCTTCACTTCCAGTTGTAAGTTGTGGTTCTACACTGTTTGCCTTTCTAGTTTTAAAATATGATGGGCTTTGTGCAGTTGCTGTTTTTGTGGGTGCATCACTGCTTTTGTGGATACATTTTTACCTCTCCTGGTGAACCACCAGTGTCTGACATTGTGGAGGAAAGGGGAGACCTTGAATTTAATATTCACTTTTTTTTTTTCCTCTACATCTGGCTCGGAATAATCGTAACTGCTTTTCTTCTTACACTTCAAAGCATTCCTATCAGGACAGCCAAATTTTAGGAGCTGAGGCAGATATGTAAAGATGCAAAGTTGAAGCAAGGGGTTTAGGCACATTTCTAAACGAAAAAGATGTTACCTTGCTCAGCACGTTAGGTTCTTTTGTCCTGTTCTGCCCATCTTTGTGTCCTCTTACCTTCTAAATAATTAACTTTCAAGGCAGCAAATATGATGGAGAGGTCTCAAAGTTCCCACAGCTAACAAAGGCAGCCAGGCAGAGAAGAGAGATCCCTGCGATGAACAGTATGGAATAATCTCAATGCTAGAGGAGTTGTTTCTTTGGCCAGATTTATCTTACATGTAGTGTTTCTGACAGCTAATAAAGTGTGCACTCATACTGCAGTTTGGGCATAGTTGGTTAAAAAGGTCACTGTAGCCAGGAGACACAAATCGGAGAGAAAGAAGGCAGAGCTAGTCGTGGTACCGATTATGGTTTTTGATGAGATTGTCCTGTGGGATCTGTGATGTCTGTGTTGTAGTCAATATATGTCTGGTTGGTTCACTGTTGTAATTTTTTAATGCGTCCTATGGAACAGGAGGATTCTTTGCTATAACTGATTTGTCAGAAAAGCGACACTCTTAATGTGGAGGCTATAGGGTAAGGAAACCGGCGGGAAAGCTGTTACTTTCCCAGAGCAAGAGTGGTGGAAGTACGTGCTGCAGACAGACCAAAAGCTGATTCCTGTAATCTCATGTCTCCCCCCCTGGAAAAGAAATACAGGTGTCAAGAGCTGTTCAGCGCAACCAGCTCTCAAGATTGTAAACTCTGAATACTGATGGTGTTGGGAAAGTGATAAAACTCACTTTGTTTGCCAAGATTTGAAGAGCTTTTGTAGCATCCTTAGGAAGTTTTCATCAGGCATCATGATCTAGTCGAGAGGTAGCGTCTGTGGCGACAGGGAGGCTGGATTAAATGATCTCTAAGGTCCCTTCCAGCCTAGACCAGTCTATGATTCTATGATCCAAACATTTTGGGGAAAATCAAAATACTTGGTTGCCTTTGGATAGTGTCTACATTGGGCAAGTCAAGCATCATTACTGTGATTGATAATTTTGTTGGAAGATCAGTTATTTCAGAAAAGTATTTCTAGGATGATACTGCCTTGAAAGGTGTGTCAGTGTCAAAAGTTGTTTCTGAGAATTCAGATCTAATCTAGTTTTAGTGGGGCAACTTAGATGGTTGTGTATATATATACTGAAGGTGATACCTCCAGATATGACACTGTCAAACATTTATGTTGTGGCTGTACAGTGATGTGTAGAAATGACAGGGTTATTTATACATAAAAAAAATTAGCAGCTGAAATGTTTCTTAATACAAGTCTCAAATATCACTTGGAGATGGCATGTCTGGTTGTGAAAGCATCTTTGTAAATTCTCAGACCTCATGGGTAGTAGTGCAGTGGCAGCTTGAATCTATTCAACAGTTGCTTGTCTCAGAGCAGTGTTTGGTTCTTCTATTGATCTAATTTTTTTCCCTGAATGTGGCCTCAAGAGGTGACCTGCTCTAGTAAGATACGCTGGATTTACAATGCTAACAATGCATAGTTAGATTAAAATAAAACTAGGAAACATTTTAGCCCCAAGATGGTCATCAGTTCCAATAGTGTCTTAAGCAGTTGAGTGTTCTTAGTCCTGGAAGAGGGTAAGCCTCTGATCATTCTTTTTCATTTTTTTTTTTTCTGTGGGCATTCACTACAACCTGTGTTGGGCTCTCTTGCCAGCTACACCTTTTCAATTATTTCTGCTGTTCTGTGTTAACTTGCTCTTGCCAATATAGAGCACCAGCTTTACTGCCTTTCCCTCTAACAATGTATTTCTGTTTCAGGGAGTTGATTCACTTGCTCATTCACCTTTCTGAAGCTCTGCGTGAAGCACAACTTAAGCTCATACTGGTCATCCCTCCTGCAGTTGCAGCAGGGTGAGTATTTCTGTATAGCTGGCAGGCACCAGATGAGAAATACTTTCCTGGCTCACATACAGTACATTCAAAGCTCTCTTTCTAGCTATGCAGCTTAAATGAATAAGAAATTATTTGAGTTTGATTGGTAGTCCTGTCTTCACGCCTATTGCAATGAATAGTCTTAATAATTATGTGCATTCACATATACCTCATAACTTTTGGTGTCAAAACAACTTGCAGCAGGACCTCCTACTGTGACGTTAACCCAAAACGTCTGGTAAGAACTTTCAGGAGAAGAGTGGGAAGAGTTGTGGAGCTTTGTGTCTTGTTGCCAAGGAGTGAAAAGGTTGTCGTAACAGTAGCATATGAAAGAACTTTATGAGCTTCTGGGCACAATTTCAGTTATGGTAGATGATTGTTATTCTTTAAGTAAGAAAAACAGAGCTACAGGAGAGAATTTTATCTGTAATCAGGCCGTGGGTTTTTAAAATGTATTTTGAGTGCATAGTTCATATGTGCAGAAATCACGTTTAGTGAGAAGATAATATTTAGAATTGTTCATGACTCTGTTTGATGCAATGATGTGAATCTGTCAGATGTACCAGTTTATATGCTGCAGTAAGCAGTTTTATCTTTCAGAGTTCATGGCAGAGATAAATTTACTTCCTAAGATTGTTGAAAAACCCAAACCTATTTGGAAAAGAGCAATGTCATTTCATTACATGTGGAGGGATTTTGAATCCTCTTCAAGTTTTTACATGTGCTCTGACTAAGTCAAAAATAATGAGAAATTAGCAGTAAAAGTCTTCTGTCTGTCATTTATTCCAATCTTTCATGCTTCCCTCTTATGATCTACATTTCATCCCTATTGACAGTTCCTTTTTAGAGCAATTTTCTCTTACTATTAATTGTAGTCCTTTACAGTTAAAGCAAAGGAGAACACTTTAAAACATTTTCCTAAAATACTTTTTCAGTCACTTTACCACACAGATGCTTTTAAAAATGCTAATGCATGTTCTGGTAGAATTTAAGTAATTGCTGTAAACAGCCTTCACATTAAAATGCATTTGCTCCTTTTGGTGGTGAGAGAAAGTGGAGACTAGTACAAACCTTAATAATCCTCTTTGTCGTGGTGCTTCCTGGCATTACCAGATTGAGCCCCCTAGGCAGAGGGACCTAAATCCGTTTTGTTTGTATACAATTGCGTTGGCTCTGCAGTGTGTTTGTTCTAAATCCCAAACGAAGAGCCAAGCTGCTATACATGCTCTGGATACATCTCGCCTTGGCCACAGTTTGCTTTGCTGTGGTAACTATCTCTCAGGACTGTTTTGCTGTCTAATACCACGCTGAGGTTTGGACCTTGTGTTCTCATTGCCCCTCCTGCTACTTGTCCTGCATGTTGGCGGGGTAGTGGGTTCACCGTTCCGAAACCTTTCTGAACTGGGTTTTAGAGGCGCCCTGTTAGAGCTGGGATGAGCTGTCTCTCTAAAAAAGCAGTTTTTAACCCCAAATATGTATTGCATGCCTGTGCCTAAATGGTCTTGTAGAGGAGCAGTGAAGTATTCCTGTTTTCTAGCTGTGGGAAATAACACCTGTGCTTTATATGAAAGAATCTGGAAGTCTTATGCCTAGAAAACAATTATTGTATTTATGCATTCCTAAAGTTTCTGGGATTTATTCATAAACCTTTATTGCACAGGAGAATGCATTAGTCGTTCTTTCCTATTAATACTGTTGTGTAAGCTACCTCTCTGTGCCTTCCATGTATGTCTTCCTGATGTATTAACTACAAAAAATGCTTTTACTTCTTGAGTAAATAGGTAGATGAAAGTATGTTCATCGGTTATGGAAGCATCTGAAAACGGTCACAATGTCTGTTCACGCTTTAAAGCTTAGAAGTATGTTGGATTTAATGATATCAGTAAGCAAAATCCTGAAATTTTGTTTCTGCCTTACTTGACTTTTTCAGTAGTATCTGCACTTGAAAATTTTTGTTTTGCAGGATACCAAGGCTTCAAGTGAAAAGTGCTTCCCATTGTGTCTTAAAATCACTTTTGGGGTTTTAACGCTGGCACATGGTTGTAGGTATGCTTTAATGCGTGTTATACTTTTTTGTTGTAATCACTGTGGACTGTTAATCAAAAATACAGCAAAAGGCATGGAAATAAGTACCACCACGAATCAAATAACATTTTAGAGTTCGGCAGCTGGCAGAAGACTGATAAAGGAGGCATGAGCTGTATGTGGAATACTCTAACTAGCTGGGATGGTAGGAGCTGAAACATTGTTCCCTTTGTGTTCTACCCTGATTAAAATTTAAAGAGAGAGCATGGTTAAATGTAAGCAATTTATTTAGGAATTTGTAATTTAAACTCCTTTGATATGCCTTAAGATCAAAGCAGTCTGGAAGCAAATACTATGAAAGGAGACACTTTTAAGAGCTAAAAATACTGGTTTGCATAGGGAAAAACAGTCTGGAAACTGCGGCATTGCACATGAGATCAAGTCTATGATGCAGGAAGGAAATGTGTTGGGTCATCTGTTTAACTTCGTGAATTTAGCTTTTGCAAACAAAAACTCAGTGAGACCAGTCCTGTAGCTGGAGCTCAAGCATCCAGTGAAGCCTTTGTTTTGTGGTTTGCTTGTGGAATGGTCTGGGTTAAAAGAAAACTTAAAGCAAAAACCAATTTTTAGATTTTTGTTGTGGTTTTGGTTTTTTGTTGTTTCTTTTTTTCTTTAAGTCCAGTCATTTTCTACATTCCTTGACAGCAATTTTTATATATCTGTTCATAGCATTGTCCAGAGACATGTCCTCTGGCATAATCAAGAAGTGGGCGTGCGTGTGCAGGCTGATTGGGAGGCAGGAACCCCTCTGGCAAGCTTTGCTGTCATGGAGAGGGCGTGTAGAGCTACCAGTGTGGCAAACACAGACTGAGATAGTTCGTATTTCCATCCACCTGATGTCCAGGAATCACGTGGTTTTCCTGCAAATGTGACTTCCAAGAGGCACGGCAGGAGCTAAAGCTACACTCTGAAAACTCTGTATGTGCATATGTGTGTGACAGGGTGATTCTCCTTTGAGCTGGGAGACTGGTGGGTGCGTGTGTCTGCAGCAAGGTGCTGGGTTTGCTGTGTTATGCCAGTGGTTGCTAGAGCAGATGGTTTGCTGAAGACTTTCAGACTGTCTTTTGATAGATTGTCTCAAACATTCGGTGTGCTACTGCTTTTAATGTGCGTGGTTAGGGCTGCGTGTGTAAACTCTGAGCACCATTTCTAAGACAGCCATGGGTAGCTGGGTGTATTCTCCACGCTGGTGATGGTGGGTAACTCCATTTGTACTGGCTAAGCCTGGGCTTGATTAAATTCTTGGCTTGAATATGTGCACGTCAGTCATTATGGTACTGCAGAAATTATACCGGTGAAAGCTGCGTGGATGTTTTTGTGCTGATAAAACCAAGCCTCTTTCCAAATAGAATAGCTGTGAACTAATATTATGCCTAAATATGTGTTTAAAAAAAAAAACCCAAAACCCCAGACTTGGAAGTGGAGTTTAAAAAAATCAGTCTTTGCTGGGCCTCTGCAAAATCTGGGCTGAGGAAGTGGCAGGGCAATATATCTCATGTGAAAGTGGCCTAAAGCATTTCCCTAAAACAGTAAGGCTGGTGGATTGTTTTTAACTTTGAGGAAGACACCAGACTGATAAGTAAACATTTACAAGCAAGTGATCAGATCTTGAAGTTATTCCCAAAACATGAGAAATTGGCTGGCATTAATGCCATGAGAGTAAAGACGGATAAAAAGGACTATTTTAAGGAGGCAGAAGTAAAACATGGAAATGTATGGCAGGTTTCTGGGCAGACCCTTGTTGGAAGAGAGTCAGACAATTTCCAAGTGCTGAGGCAACAGTGCTGTGAGATGTAGGGGAGGGGGACACTTTTCATTTGGAGGCAATTGGCAGGGCGCTCGCAGGGTGACCAAAGGTGATTATTTGCTAGGCAGGTCTCATGGAAGACTCAGTGTGGTGTGCTGTTTTTATAAGAGGATGTGGAAAATTGAGAGTGTCTGGAGAAAAGCAAGAAAAATGGCTCGAAGTGTAGATAATGTCTCCTTTGAGGCAAGTTTGAAGAACTGCATTTAGTATATTAAAAAGACGAAAAAAGTGTCAGGAGACATAATAAGTCTTCAAATGTGTCAGCAGGGGCTGTATAAGTGACAGTGATATATTAGTCTTTACATCAGCTTAGAAACAAAGGATAAAAATACTCCTAGTTGACTGTAAAGAATTTTCAATTTGATCACTAGAAAAAGAGTAATGTCAGATGGTAAAACACTGTAGAAACACCTAGGAAAATTTTGGACTCTTCATACACATTTTGGGCTGGATGTTACACATCTAGGTAGCAGGTGGTGGTCCAACTGCACGTGGAGAAAAAAAAGAGCAACACCTTTCTTAATTTCTTTGGGTTGTAGAATTAACGCTCCATAAATGTCCGGTTGGTGGAAGAGTGCGAGGAAGCAGAGGTGAGCCAGAAGGAAGAAGAAAAAGAATACTCTGTTGTGAAACTTTCTTCCTCGGTCCCAGGAGCAAAGCAGACATTCACAAATACCCGTTTGTCTTGAAGGCAGCTCCTTGTGCAGGGAATACACCTGGGACTCAAGCTAGTTCTTTTACGAACGGATTTTTTTGAAGGCATTCTTTGTTAAGCCTTCCTTAGGCTTACCTTTTAGGCGAGCTAGATATCTGGGGAAGTTTTTCTTCTGGTTGTGATTAAAAACAGAGCATGTGGGGCAGACACAGAAAAGAAGAGCCAAGAGCTGAAGTTACCTAAGATAGGCTTTGGCATTCTGTTATTAAACTGAGACTTTATTGGCTTGCTTTTAGCCTCAGTGAATTAAAATGTCAGGTGAACATTTCCAAAATGTTGTCTAAAACACTGAAAGAGGCTCATGCTTTTGAATTTATAACTTTAGGTGAATTTTTATGAGTTGTGAAAAATTTGCCTATGACAAAATGTTTTCTGTCAGGTACTGTGCTGGCTGCTTTCTCCTTGCTCTGAGAAGTTTGCCACGTGATACACGTCATCTCAGAGTGGGCTTCTTTCCCATCCCTTCCCCAACTACCATGTTTAACTGCTGCTTCTGGTTGGGAAAAAAAAGTTGAAAAGCATAGCACTGCTTACATTTCAAACAGTCTGAAGCCTTAAGGTTTGCGAACTGATTTGGGTTACGCTGAGGTTAAGTGCTCTCGTCACTACATTTTGATTTATTTTTTTTCAGAAAAAAACAAAAAAGCAATGAGAAGATCTATTTTTGGTTTATGTATGCATTGTGAGACAAAGGATATTGAGGAAAAACTGAAAATATCTCGAGCCATTCTGTGTCTTCAGAGTAGGAAGATCGTAAAGCCTTGACAGTTTTACTGTGATTCAGCAGTTTTCCTCTTTTCAGCCTGAAAATGGTTTTGATTTGAGCCATTAAAGAGGGTGCATTTTATGTTGAAATGGTGCTTAGTACTATCTAGAAAAGTGCTGTGCTGGTTTTGCTTTTTGTTCTAGGAGCTGGATCTGTTGCCGTTGCTGTACAAGATCAGGAGGAATGTGCTGTGCTGGTTTTGTTTCAGCTTTGTAGTAGTAGGGGCAGAGACTAGACAAGACCAGTTCTAAATTCCTGTATTTTTGTCATGAAAAGACTGTCTTGTTTGATAGCTTTGGAGCGGCATTTTTCATTCATTGAACGGTGGGATTTGCTATGATGAGTTGTGAACGTACAGAGTTAATTTAGCTTCCTGCAGGAAAATAAGAGGCAGTTACAGAGATCCCTATTTAGTTTAATGCTGCTTAGGCAGAATTATTCTAAGATTGATAGTAATTTGGACAAATATTTTGACTTTTCTGAAAAAACATAGCTGAAATCCTTTCAGGACTGTATGGGGGCTGTATATTAATCCGTTCTTTGAGGAGGAAGAGATTTTATTTCCAGGAAGACAAGATGTTATCTTGTTAAAAGCCGTTCTCTTGGTGGAGTAGAAAGCGAAGAAAAAAATTTCTGGAGAAATTGGGAAGTTTTTCCCAGTGTCTCTGCTGTTGATGAAGGGATATTTATTTAGCAGTCTTTTTTTTTTTCCCCGTTGCGCCACTAGTTGACTCTTCAGAATGAGCGGATGTTCCTTTGTGGTTTTAATTGGTTGTGAGACCTCACTTTAAGAATACTCCACTATAATGCCTGTTTGATCTTTAAAGAGTTTGCAAAATATTTGAGCGATGTATCAGTCTTGCTTACAACTTGTTACTTGCTCATGAAACACATGCAATTAAGTCTGTAGTTGAGCATGTCTTTCGTTTTTCACATTTTTTTTTAGATTCTAGACTTTGAAAAGAGTGTATTAAAGCTACTGCAATCTTGGCAAATAATCCATATCAAATTTGTCTGTCTTTATTGCCTTTGTGAGAGGCACAGCAGTAGTGCAGCTCCTTTCATTTGAAAGCCGCAGGAGCCCAAGCTACTTTTCTCTCTTCAAATATTTGAACATAATGTATGCTCCTTGTTCAAAATACGGCAAGCATCCCTGACTTCACATGTTTGTATCTGCATATGTAAAAGTAAAAATAAAAAAATATACAGCCTTTCTCGCAGTTAGGTGAAGCTTCTTTAGGTCCATACTGACAGTATTTTCCAGCTCTAAACTTCCACTCCTCCAAATTTATGATTTGAGTTACTCAGTTTATTCTTTATTCTTGCCGCAAAAACAAGTTGCTGCAGATCCAGTTGCTCTGAGTATACAGAATTACTTGTTTGTGGGTTCACTATTCCAGTATACAGCCAATGTTTTCCTTAGAAACTTTTCTAGCAAGTACTAATTCTGATGCAGAACGTGCAAGTAAAAAACAGGGTAATTTTTATGATAACGTATGGTAAACAAATTCAATAAAATTATAAACAGCTTCTAAGATGTCTCAGTTTTGGAGTGAAATGGGAAGTGCTACTTACTTTTAGCAATGTTCTCAGGTAAGGCTTGTGGGCCAGAATGTCAAGCCTTGAAATCTTGGTAAGTAAATAATGCCAGGGATCAAAATAGCAGGAAACCTACTGCATGCTTCACAGGGAATTTTAAATTATCAGATTATGCCAAATAACATACTAGAAAAACAACTTTGTAAAGCAGTGTTTAAGTGGGATTCTGTTCTGCCGTTTCACGTTATGAAAGGTTAAAATGTTTGTGAGAAACCTGGCTGTAATAATCTTGTTGGAATCAGTAATACTCTTGCTGCACTTTTCTGATCTTTCTGCATGTGTGTTTATCGTTCTCACTTTTTGTTGGACACATGAGGTCACATGAAAGCAATACATTCTGAAAACGATCAGTGGGTATTCATTGGGGAGGTAGCTAGCGTATGCACCAGGGGTGTTCTCCCATGTGTGATTTTGCTAATTATCTGGTGCTGGAAGACAATCTCTTTGGACAAGCGATGTACAGAGAATGGGACTTGAGAAGGAAAATCTGACAACTCTAACTATACACAATTTCCTGTTCGTTGGTGCCTAGCTGGTAATAACACATTGCCTTCCATTGTTCCCGTAGTCATCAGTCTTCCTGTGAGTATCCAAAAAAAGAGAAAAAAAGACACTGTCAGGCAAATGGAGAGTACAGTTACATGTCAAGAGATGTTGTACTTAAAGTAGTCCTTCAAGATGAAGAGGTTTTTGAAGTCTGGCACTCTGCATAAAATTCAGCGCTCAGCAAGGCATAGAAATGACTCTTAAGTGGGCTGTCTAGGTTAGCTGGCTGGCATAATAGTTTTTATTGCGTATTAGAGAACCTGTCAAATGTGTGACTTGGATCACGAGATACAGCTTGAGACGTGAGTTTATCTTGAGGGGAGCAGAAAACTGGAAAGGAAATGACTACTGGCTGCTTCTGAGTAACAGCTACTGGAGAAAGTTTAATCAACTTTTCAAGTTACTATAATACTACTGAACCATGCTCAGAGCCATGCTGTTGGGCTCATTTGGTCTCTTCCCTGTATCAAGGCTTTTAAGTATAGGTCTGTCAGTCACATCTCTTTTTAAATGGAATTCTGTTAGCTGCAGTAAATCTGGATGCTTGTTAATGCCTCTGAACTACATCTGTTGCCCTCGTCGATGCCTTGCCTGGTTTTGCTGTTGGCTGTTGTGCTGCCAGCTCAGTACAGCATGTCTGGCTGCAGCCGGGAAAGGTTCGATGCATTTCCTATGGGTTCAGAAAGGACTTGAGAGTAACAAAAACATTCTTAGAAGAGGCTTTTTTAAGATCTACCTTTACTATACAAAATTAATGTGGCCAAGACCTGGCTGCACTGACAGGTCCTGAAGCAGGTGTACACATCAGTTTTTGAATTCCTGCTAGGGACAGTCATTAAAATAACCTGTAGGGCCACTAACGACAGTCAAAGAGAAGAAAGAGTGGAACATATTCCTTACTCATGCCTGGTGTTTGTGACTCTAACAGTTCTGGGCCAGCTGCTGTGGAGGAAGTACTGCATAAGTTTCAGCTGAGGAAAACTGTCACACAAAAAAAGAAAAGGAAGAAGAAAAATGGTGGGCATTTTAATCTTTGAAAGGAGGAATTAATCCTGCATTTGGTGTATTAGAGCTTTTAAATTAGGCTCGTGTGCTCTAGGCTACAAGCTTGTTTTGCATGATGTTCTGCTATTGGAGCATGGCTTGCCTGGGCATTATGCCCTGGCATGAAAGACGCTAGAACAGTTTGGAAATTAGGAGAAACAAATGGTGACATCATAGATGTTCTTTTATGCATAGTCTTGCTTAAAATGACTCCTCTGAAGAGGCCAGAGCAACATAACAGCTTTAAAGCAGTTATCAGTGACAAGTATTGAAAGAAACTTGTACTTCTTTGGTGTTCAATTTGTCTGGTTTTGTCAAACAGGTGATTTTTATTTTTTTCTTTTGTCTGCTTAAGAGTTTCAGCTACAAATTCTGAAGTTACTTGAAAAAAATAGAGTGGAAATGATGCAGGCTGCTCTCTGCCAGCATGCCTCAGCTCTGAGGACTGCAGTTTTCAGGCTCATTTGTCCCTTAGCTGTCTGCTGGGATTTCATGCTTTCTTTTCAGGACATATAATTGTTGGCATGTTTCTCCTTCTTGACTTCTGTTACTGGTTGAAACCAGATGGGCCACAGGTAATTAGTCTGGCTCCATGAAAACTGTTAGTCTACTCCGTGACAAGAACAGATCCCGTATTTCTCCCTGTTTGGAGAACAAGTACTGCAAAGGCAACAGCTGGGATGGGATATTTATATTAAGGATGAGTGCCAGCCCTCGGCGTTCTGCAAAAATTTCATTTGGTGCATAAATACCATTTTGTTTACTGATGAAAATACAGCAAGTTTCTCCTTGTCAGTCTGTTATCATTTACAGTCCCCTAGTGACACGAAGCACTCATATTGTATGAAATAACCACTCCCGGAGCTTTCGTATTGTGAATTTTAGCACTCAGTTAAAATTTTCTTGCTTGTCAAACTGGCTGGGTTTTGTTGTTGTTATTTAAATGTCCTAATGTTGTTGTTATTTAAATGTCCTAATCTAATGTGAGAATTTGGTTAGGAGATTCTTGCCATTAAGAAAACTTGAACGTGATCAGTGGTGCTACTAAAATCAGACTTGTGTTTGTAGGATGTACTTTGTAGAATGTTTGTGGGTTGTTTTTTTGTTAAATTGTGATCTCTTCTGAGGACAACTGACACATAGCCCTTAAGCTCTTTGAAGACATCTGAATTTTACGGTCCCTATCATGAAATTAGTGCAGCAGCCAAAGGCAGCGTGCGCGTAGGGTTCCAGGCTTTATTTCTGAATTTGTGCTACTATTTTGAATAGTATTGGAAGGTCCATTATTATAAGGCAGATAAACTAGAACTCTGTGACTTGTGATAAAAATTAACAAGCTCTTAAAATCTAGCAATCTAGCTCCAGACTACCTGCACCATTAGAAGGCTCTCCCTAACGTCTGGCCCGGATGTGCTAAAGTAGTTATCCTGGAATATTCAGGCTATTACAACTCATAAGAAATGAACTGCAAAGTTGTCATGTTTCCATTAAAATTCCTCTTTTTTCATTTGCATATTCTTTCATAATTCTTACCTCTTGGGATGTTGTTTCTCTGACTTTATTAATAATAAAGGCAGTCTTGCCTGTTACATAAGCAAAACATGATTTGGGGATGTTCAGGAGATGGGGGTTAGCTGCTTTCGACTGTCCCAATCCTTTTAGCGTGTGAAATTGTAAGAGTGTTCTAAGAGTAGAACCAGGTGAAAAGCCACTTTTGAGCGTATGTGAGCAGTGGTGATTGCGCTGGTTTTATGGAGGAAGAAGAAATTTATACTAACTTGGGATTTGTGTTACTTGTTTCTCCTGCAATGGACTGACCTTAACATTATGGTTCAGCGGACTAACTCTTTTGGTTCTGCAACGTGCAGTCCCTGATTTGCCATATTGATCTGGGTTTCTAGGCCACAAAATCAGATTCTGTGTTTAAGCTCTGATTTAACTGAGATTTGGATCGTCTCATTGCGTGCAGTTCTTCAGCTCTTGCGACTTTTTGTCCTTAGAAAGGAAATAGAGCAAAAGAATGCTGTATTGCAAGTGCTTGTGAACGTATTTGAATACTAAACACGTGTTTTCTGCAAAGCTTAATGAGTAACACGCGTCTCTAAAAGCCTTGATATGTTGTCTGCAAGGATATGCTCACTGAGGAGGAGAGGTCCGACATGGAGATCATGCTGTGCTTGTTAAAATTTCCTATGAGCTTCTTGGAATTCAGCCCCAACTATGTATTAAATCTGATTTCATCTGGGAGAATCTCTTTTTTTGGTTAATCACTGAGTATGGTCACATTCTTTTTTTTGACAGCAAGGATTAGATCTGTAATTATTTTTCATAGCTTTGAGCAGCTGTATCGTGTCAGGATCCTGTTGTTAACTTGCCTGCCTCATCCTGTACTATTGCAGACAGGCCTTAATTCTTTTCTTAGAGTGATTTCTGAGGAAACAAGGTGTTTGTAAGCTTTATCTCTTCCATTCTTCATCTTTCCACAAAAGCTTTTTTAGCATTTGACCAGTTTCAGACGTACAATTTTAATAATCAGGTCCCTGCCACTTCATGAAAATAGAGGGCTGGACCGATGAAGATGACTCACTTTTGTTCCCCCAAGCCCCAGCAATGAGAAGACATTGTAAATGGAACATCTATACGTCACCAGAGAATTGGTTTGCAAAACATCCACAGAAACCAGGATCTGTGTGGAACTGTTTACTAAGTACCTTTGTGGAGAATTACTTCAGTGAGCTGTCATCCTTATGGAGTTTTGGAGAACCTAAAAAGAAATGGGGTAGTTACAAAACTGCCAAGAGGATTTTTTCTGAAGAGAAAATGGTTTCAGATTTATCTTGTTTATACATTTGGCTGCTTCATTATAGTTGTGTGATGCACAGGGTAGAGATTTTAGCTCTTTCACCTATTTGCTGTAGAACAGACTGGATGCAGGAAGAAACTGAATTTTTATTCAGTGATTGTGCATTGACTGAATTCAGTGGTCTGTGTTCTTAAAAAGCAGTAGCATTATACTTTAGTGCAGCTAACTGGAAGGAGCTGTGAAAACCAATAATATCTGGTGATGAAGAAAGGTGGGAAAAGGGAAGATTTGCAAACAGTTGCTTTACAATTACACACAACAAGAGAATTAAGTCATTACTGAGAAGATGACTTCTGAAGTAGATATATACAGGAAACAGAAAATCAATCAGCTTTCCATTATGAAGGACTATTCAAAGACCTGAGGCTACAGAAGACTTCTCTTGTATAAAGGAAGGAGAAGGTGAGGTAACCAAACAGGAAACCAGTTCAGACTTGCAGGGAATAGCAGTCAGTTACAAGACCTTTTTTTTTCCCTTATCTTATTTCATTTGGAGAGTAATCATAGTGAGACAAGAAGTAATTGAGAATGTAGTTTCATTTGAAAGTAAATGAAAGTGGCTTGCATGCTTGAAGTATTTTTTCCAGTCTTTCCTTATGAAAGACTACAAAGTCGAAACCTTATAGAAATACCTATCAGGAGCACTAATGAGGATTTTGGTACATGTGACCATACGCTATTTGGGAGAATCAGGTAATAGACATTCTAGGCTATGAAACAAACTCCTCTGCTTTTATTTTACATGTGAAAGGACCTGTCGAGGTGATCAGCTTTGGTGCAGGCATGTTGTGCAGTGGAGCAAGAGATCATGGTGAACAGAGAGAGGGTTCCTGAGCCAGGGAAACCCCAGGGGAGCACAGAGATCTGCCAGGAGCCCGCAGCTCTCCTGACAGTGGCTGGCAAGGCATGGCATGGGAGGGCACCCGGGGAGGCCTATTTGAAGGAGGGCTGTGATGCTGGCTCAGGGGAGAGAATTGAAGTATGAGTAGCCCAGCAACTGGGCTACTCCGTTCTCTGACCATCTGTGCAGGTCCAGGGCACTCACCCGGCCTTCAGGGCAGAATGCTGGGCACCCATCTGAGAGCCAAGGCTGCAGCTCGGACTGGGAGGGCTGCACCACGTACCCCAGCAGTGCCCAGCGCCTCCACCCAGAAGGGCTGCAGTGCCTACACCTTCCTCCTGGGGCAGGGACTGCACAAGGTGTACCCTGGTGGAGGACCTCCTGCAGCAGGGGGCTGAGCTACAGGAGCTGCTGAGAACGCTGTGTAACATCAGGGAGGCTGAGAAGGAGTTTGGCTGGTGCTAAGCCCAGTCTGCAGTAGACTCACAGCCAAAAACTCCCCCACCGGCACACACAGAAGAGAGGGGGACCAATAACGTGGAAGGAAGCAAGCTTGCAATGGCAGTGTCATAGAATCCTAGAACCCTAGACTGGCCTAGGCTGGAAGGGACCTTAGAGATCATCTGGTCCAAACTCCCTGTCACGGCCAGGGACGCCTCTCAACTAGATCAGGCTACTCAAGGCTCCGTCCAACCTGGCCTTGAACACCTCCAGGGAGGGGGCAGCCACAACGTCTCTGGGCAATTTATTCCAAAGTCTTGCCGCCCTCGTACTGAAGAATTTCTTCCTAAGGTCCAGTCTAAATCTATTCTCCTTCAACTTAAACCCATTTCCCCTTGTCCTATCGCTGGACACTCTTGTAAAAAGTCCCTCCCCAGCCTTCCTGTAGGTTCCCTTCAGGTGCTGGAAGGCAGCTCCTAGGCTCCCCCAGAGTCTTCTCTTTTCCAGACTGAACAATCCCAGCTCCCGCAGCCTGTCCTCGTAGCAGAGCTGCTCCAGCCCCTGGATCATCCTTGTGGCCTCCTCTGAACACGCTCCAACAGCTCCACGTCCCTCTTATGGTGGGGACACCAGAACTGGACGCAGGATTCGAGATGGGGTCTCACCAAAGCAAAGGGGAAGTCTTGCAGAAGGAGGATTTCCCCCGAGCCTGGATGCTCTTGCAGAACCGCTTCACCTCTCTGCAGACTGAAGAGGAAAGACACGTCACATCAGGAGAGACACTGGAGCTGAGCAAGGCAGCCTCATCTGCTGGTGTAACAACCAGCGTGACTAAGAGCAGGCAATGGGAAGCCTCTCCCCATAGGCCGTACCTTCCAGCCCTCTGACCAGCTTTGCCCTCCTCTGGACACATTTAAGGACCTTCACATCCTTCTTAAACTGAGGGAACTGCACTCAGTGCTCGAGGTGAGGCTGCACCACTGCTGACCACAGCGGGACAATCCCCTCTCTTGGCTGGGAGGTATTTGATGCCCCCTACCATGGGTTTACCCTCTTGGCTGCCAGGGCACGCTGCTGGCTCGTACTGAGCTGCTATCAACCAGCACAAGCACCTGGGATAATATCCTGTACACACCATGATGGATGTTTATCCAGACCTCAGCTGAAACGAATAATTTGTTGTATATATAATATCCAGAGTGGTTTTTACTGCAGTTCAAGTGCCATCGATTTCCTCTCTGCGATGAATTTCTCCTCATGGAGCAACTTTTACAGTCCATATAGATGCAAATCTTGCCAAGATGAGATGGCTTTTTCCAAAGCTGAATAGTTGGGGTTTTTGCTAGCATTTAATAAGTTTCAGAGTTGACCATGTTGAACAGTGATAGAAGAATCGTGGAAGAACACTACTGCATTTGAGATGAATGTTAAGGAAAGTGAATGACATTTGCTTAAGGTATTGAGTTAGAAAAAACCAAATGCAAATATCATATGAGGTGTCTGGTTCTTAGAACAGCAATAAAAAGGATTTAGTGTAAGCTATCATAAAAAGAACACCATTTTCTGCTTAAATTTACTTCTTGAACCGAAATTGTTCCATATTTATAGTGCATGTTGCGTACTTTCAGTATTTTTTTAGGCCACTGGAAGCTGGTTTCTTTAAACAGCAGATTTCTCTTGTATTTAGTGTTCCACTTCACTCTTTTAACATGTACATTTGTTAGACTCCAAATGAGATGTAATTTTTGAACTGCGACTTACGGTGAACTCGAAGATAAAACAAATGAAGCAGTTCAAATGTCAGGGTTAATTCTCTGCAAAGAGCCTTTTCAGATATATTAAATCATTTGCTTTTCCTATTACTCATGGTCACACACCTGACTTCTGCTCCTTCACGTTTGTGCTGTTGATAGTGAACAGATAAAACCACCAGCTTATCAGTCATCTGACAATAACAAGCTGGTTTTAGCATGTATATTGTACAGTGCTGATAAGTGGTGATGAAGTTTCTGCCACTTCACTGAATATTTTGGAAAACTGCATTCAAGGCTTAGAAATGACGGGCTTTTTGGCGAAGGCTTTGCAAGTTTTATTCTCCTGGACTTTGTGTATTCTGTGCCAAGTCTCGACTCTCTGGGCTGGTTTTCTCAACAGTGTAGTCGGTAGAACATACCTGCCCTTGAGTTACCTTTGCAATTAAATATCAGGATGATTAGAAAACCTCAAATGAGAAGCGTAATGGCTGTTGAAAAATATTTATTTTTTTAGCCCTGAGTGCTGATTTTCATGACTGCGAACAGTTCTCAGGGCATGAATCAAATAGTGTTGGTTTTGCTCCAGTGGACAGTTTCCCAAAGTGCATGGCTAGAGCCGAGCTGGCTGGTGGTGCCCAACGAGCTGGGGCGCAGGGCGTGTTTTTTGTGAAAAGTGGTGGTGTTTTAACACTGCCCATGAAGGGACGAAACATATTCATTGCCGCTGGGTTTGTTCCAAGTTGGAAATTTATGACCTTGCTCCTCAGATGGCACTCATTTTTAGTAGAAGTAGTTCAGTTAGAAGCTGCTTTTTTTTTCCTCCCTTCATATTTCTTGACAGAATATATGAAAAATGAATGTAGAGGGCAAGTTACATATAGAAATTTCATTAAAGTACTACCCAGCTTAATCTGTAAAGCAATTCAACTTGCCCTAATATCTAATACACATTATAATTACTTTTTATACTTTTCCCTTCATGAGTAATCACAATCAATTTACTGAAAATGTGTTTTGCTGGAGCTTGCGTTGGGGAATTGCTTTGCCTACAGACATCCAAGTTGCTATGACATTGTTTCAAAGATGTCTTTCGCTTGCTTTATTCTTGTAAAACAGCGGTAGTTTGCAGTTGCGGTGGGTGACAAGAAGGTAACTATCCAAAAAACTGAGGTCGACCGGTAAGTTCAAGAAGCAAAATTTGGGACTTGCAGACCACCACTGTGCTTCATGCATTGCAGCTGC
This sequence comes from Apaloderma vittatum, assembly GCF_000703405.1. Lineage (NCBI taxonomy): Eukaryota > Metazoa > Chordata > Aves > Trogoniformes > Trogonidae > Apaloderma > Apaloderma vittatum. The sequence continues at coordinate 44,610 of NW_009710773.1, read as the reverse complement.
ATAACCCGGTGGATGTTTGGTCGAGTTCGATGACCTGACTTGCAAATAGCATTTGTGCTTTGCTCCCTGATAATGTGATACAGGAGACCTCATCTCCCTGACAGGAGGTTGTAGCGAGGTGCGGTCGGTCTCTTCTCTCAGGTGATAAGCATTAGGACAGGAGGAAATGGCCTTGAGTTGCATCAGGGAAGGTTTAGATTGGGTATAAGGTAGAATTTCTTCACTGAAAGGACTGTCAAGGCCTGGCACGGGCTGCCCGGGGCGGTGGTGGAGTCCCCAGCCCTGGAGGGATTTCAAAGCTGTGTAGATGTGGTGCTCAGGGACAGGGTTCGGGGGTGGAACTGGCAGCACTGGGTTAACAGCTGGACTTCATGATCTTAAAGATCTTTTCCAACTTAAATGATTCTGTGGTGTTATCACAGACATGTTAAATGACTTAATATGCCTCACGTTGTAACCTGGACTTTGTAACCCACTTGGTAACCTCTTTCCTAATGGGAGAGAACAGGAACTGTCCCTGTAAACGAGTGCTCTTGTGCTCTGGTGATCCACACGGTGCGTTTTGTTGGATGGATCCAAAAGTGTTAAGGGCCAAAATAAGCAATTTTTCGGTTTATTGCTCGCATCAGTCACTGGGATATCTTTCTTGGTTTTACATTTAAGATAGATAGTGAGTGTGTTTAATGCGTACCATGTCTGGACAGGGGTTGCCTACTAATTTCTAGATCGAGTAGCAGTTTCTGATATTACTGGGAAGGTCTAAGTTCTTTACTCTCTCTCCCCTACTCTCTGGAGCAATCTTGTACAGTCCTCTGCCTCTCAAACGGCAGTCACACTGCAGATTTTTTAGCTGTTAAACCATCTTTTATTTTTTTTCTTATTTTCTTTTACGATGTTCCCCTGTGAACCCTGCTCTCCCAGGCTATTTAGGACAATATGCTCCTTCTCTCACTGTCTGTCTCCTCTGGCTGAGGACACGGTTCTCCTGGCAGCAGCTTTTCCTTTTTAGTTCGGTCCCACCTTTGCAGTGTTCAAGGCTGCTTCACGTTCCCTGCTGGGCTACGTGTGCTGCTAGTTCAGTGTTACACATTCTCTTTGAAACAAACGCAGTGTTTTCAGGCAACTTATGTGCATTAATTATTTCTGGGTTGAATGGTTGGGGGAAGTCAGTAGTCAATAGGAGTCCAAAACTGTCAAAAATCCCCTGCCTCAGCCATGAACCTAAGGTAGATATTAACCCAGTGCTAGATTTTGTTAATCAAGAATAAGCAAAAAGAAAAAAAGATGGAAGAGCTGTGTTTGATATTTCGTACAAAGATATGCGAAAGGCCTAACTAGACTTCTGTCTAGAGAAGGTCACAGAACGGATTTCTTCTTGCCCCCTAAAAGAAGAAATGGATATGGTTTTGTCTGAAGAAAAGAGGTTTGTATAGCCTTTTGCTAAAAGCAAGCAGTTGTATTAGCCTTCTGCTTCCTAGGAGGTTTTTTAAAAAGAAATTAAAAGAAACTAAAGTGTCTTTCACCACTGAGAGAAAATTTCTTCAGTACAGTATAAGCTGAAATAATCATTCTTTTTGAGATTAATAAAAAAATACATTTGGTTTATGGGTTTTTATATCGACGGCTGTAACCATCCATTTGTATAAGTATGGCTCAGGTATCTTAGTTCTAGAAGTATCAAAACCAGTTTGACAGGCCAAGCAATTAAAGGTTCAATAAAAGCTTGTCCGAGTTCAGTTGATTGCTATCTAACGCAATTTGATTAGTCCGCAGCCCTTAAGATCACTGTTGTAGCCATCCTGGAAATGCTTATTTGGTAAGTATGCTGTGAAAGTCTAATTCTTCCCACTGGCAACATAAGTAGCACTGAATTTTTATTTTTTCCGAGGTGTTTGTTATAAGAATGGCACTGATTTTTTAAAATTTATTTATTTATTTTTTTCCCCCACTTCAGAATGAGGTATCAGATGGTCTGAAATCTGAAGGAGAGAGTTATTGTAGTAATGTATGTCTTCCTGGTGTGTTTGTTTTGCTTTGTTTTAAAAGGACTGACCTGCCTGGACTGTTCACAAAGAAAGAATTTGATCAGTTGGCCTCAGCAATAGACGGCTTCAGTCTCATGACATACGACTATTCAACACCCCAGCGGTAAGACTCCATCTAACAGGAGAAGCAGCTTGCTGAGGGAACTGACTCCCAGTTAAAGCACTATTAAATCTGCAGTATGAGTTCCTTCTTTTTAGTAGTGTGCAGCTGTATCAGCTGCTGAAGTTTTGGGTTAATAATTAGAAGAGGTGATTTTTGAACAAGCCAGTGACTCAGGACTTTAACAACAGTGTATATTTGGCACCCAGCTATTGTGAAAGGTTCTGTACTCAAAAATCATCCTTTTACTGGTCCTGTGACATTTATTCTTTTCTAGCCTAGGTTCTTTTGGTTTTAGTTACCTAGCACAAGATAGGTACACAAATAAAATAGTACATGTCATTGTCTAAAAATTTAATTTTAAAGCACAGTTGACAATTCAGTTGCTTCATCCTGTGGCAGCAGAGGGCACTTTGGCCGCACTGCTGATGCAGACATACTTGAATATGTGTTTCTGTTCTTCCACTAGTCCCTCCCTTGTACTGATGCAGCTGCTTGTGCAGCAGTTCATGAAAGCAGATCAAGGAGCTGATCTAACTGGAAAATAGCACAAATCTCCAGTTTGTACATGAATGTTAATTTTCAGGAATTTAATATTTCTATCTGTGTGAAAGTGGACCAGCAATGGAGTTCAGAAATCCTTAAACTCTACAGAGACTCTTTATGTTGCTGTTCTCCAAAATCATGGTTTGTTTTGCCTCCAGAGTGCAGGTGAGGATAGACTTTTGGAAGTCCTGGGAGATTGTGTATATCCTTGCTTCAAGGCCATTGTCTGGAGTTGTTGTTTGTGATAAACTGACAGACTTGGAAATGCCATCATTTTTGTGTTCATTACATCACTAAAACCTTTGTCACCTGCCGTATATTAGCATTTTGATAATGTCTAGACAGATGTAACAGGTTGTCTCTCCTGAACAGAATTTATATGCCTCCTTCCTATCTCTTCTTGAGCCTAGAGCCCTAGTGGAGAACAGCCTGGCAGTGATGTGTGCTCAGGTTCAAACAGGTTTGTGTTTCTCTCCTGCTGGGATGTGCAGCACGGATGTATCTGGTTTCGCTTTCCTCTAGGTCGATCTGACCTCTCGGAGGGTGAGGTGCCGAGGGCTTTTGTGCAGGCTCCACAAATCCATCTGGAACCCTGAAGGCATTTTTGAAACACTGTGACGGAGGCTGCACCTTTCCTGTGAGGCAAAGCTGTGCCACGCTTTATGCCCTGTTAAAATCACAGGTTGTGTTGTGGTACAGACGTCTTCAGTCTCTCACTGGTACTTTAAGTTACTTAGCCCTGACTTGGAGCTGCTAATCTTTTTTCGCTTGGGGAGTGAGGCATTCTTCAGTTGACACCCATTGTGTTTGAAATAAATGTAGGTTCTGAGATGTCGTGCTTTTTGTCTGAGAAAGGATATGATTAAGAAGAATTTAAATCGTTTTCGCTTGAGTTTGCTTTGATTGGTCTCAGTATATGAAATGCAGTATAATAGATATTTTCTCACCTTTTTTTTTGCCTTTAAATATTCCAGCAGCGTTCTTGTACTGTAGTATGACATTGAGTTTTAATGGCACAGATAACCCAAAATCTTTGAGGCAGGTAATTAGTAGGGAGTAGAAGATGTGGATATTTGTAAGACTAGAATATACTTTTCCTTTTATCATGGTAGTGAGTGCCTTTTGTTATGTGTTTGAGATAAAGCCTGCTCTCCTCTCTGATGAGACAAGGATGGAATGAGCATGATATCCTGATACTCTGTGTATGTCAAGTCAGTTACCCTGGGTATTAAGGCTCTTCTCTTTTTCTTAATGTAGCTTGTTGTTAGGTAATTGCCTATTTAGGGTTATATCCATAAATAAGTGTTTAAGCAATCATTGAAACCTTGTCTTGCTTACCAGTCACTGATTTTATAGTTCTTTCTGTAAGTAAATGGCGAATTTTGTCCCAGTATGTTGTGCCAGTTTAGAGTAAATCACAGAGCGTGATATTGGAAAACAACTGAAGTCATAGAGAGTTTTGAATTATGATGCGAGTGTTGTTCCAGGCCCAGTAACAGAGAAAGTGGGCTAGATGGAAACGTTTTCCTACCCGCTGTAACAAGTTTTGTGTCCTTTCACCTGGGAAATGAATCACAAAGTCAGGAGCAGGGTGAGCTTGGTTTGTGCATCAGTACTTGAAGGCACCAAAGAACGTGCATTTAACCTTCATAGGATTGTAGATTAACGTGCACTGGTTGTTGTGTGCCGTGGTTTGCTCTTTACAATTACTCTGGTCAAAAAGAGAAGGCTGACAACGAACATGTACTTTTTCTGGCAACCTGGTTGATTTTTTTTTTTTCTCCCAACTTAACAGACCTGGCCCAAATTCCCCTCTTCCGTGGGTACGAGCCTGTGTTCAAGTGCTGGATCCTGATTCAAAATGGAGGAATAAAATACTTCTAGGGCTGAATTTCTATGGTATGGACTATTCTGCTTTGGGAGCCTCTGGGGAGCCAATCCTTGGTAGCAGGTAAGACTTCTCTGCATAGTAAGTACTTATGGATGGTATCTTCTCACAAAACGCAGAAATTCGCCAGTATTCTTGCTTAGAAATGTGAATGTGCGAACTGGCAAAAGTGAGAAGTCTGCACACGGAATAGTAGCTCACCACTTAGAGCAAGCTGTGTACCTTCCCTGCACAGAGGTGCAGACAGATGGCGCCGTTGTCTTGTTAGAAATCCTGTGGAAAAACGATTTATATAGTTTTCCCTTTTTCCTTTATCCCTGTTTGTACGTGCCGTTTGCCCTCTTTGTGCTAATGTTCTGCAGTGTTCTCTTTCCTACTCTCTGTCATTTGGGGGGTTCGTGCTGTTGACCTAAAAGATTGTTTCTCTCTGCTCCCAAAGCTGTTAACTGTTACTTGGAAATTTGATACTGGTTTCAAACAGCAATATGCCACCAAGTTTCTTTTGAGTAAAATGCTGCAATAAGCTCACCTGGAGACAAAAATCTATAACAAGATAAAGGGAAGCGTTCCAAAGACAGCCTGAAATTTTATATTGATTCTCGAAGGAAAAAGGTTGTTTTAGTTTTTGGGTAATAACCACCTATAATAACAGTGAGAGTTGTAGAAATACAGTCAGGGTATAAGTGCATCAAGCCAGAAGAAAATAACACAGGAAAGTGAAGTTTGTTGAGAAATTTCTTGCTAATTTACGAAATTTATCCAAGCCAACTAGAAGCAAAACTAAAGCACAAGAGGTGGCTGTTCTCATTTTTACGAGTTATGGAGTTCATTACACCAGGATATTTCAATACAGTAACAGATTGCTGGTTAGGCACCGGAGGGCTGTCTGAGGCAAACGGTATGAGGCAAGGGCTTGCATTTTTATATGCACATGACGTCAGATCCACAAACAATTTGTAACATTGCACTTGGCCTCTGCTGTCTTCCTGCTTCACCTTGGCTGTTGGCAGGGGCCTAATACTGTAGACACAGTTTTTCTCCCAGTGCTGAATTGTGTCTACATCTGGCTAAATAATAGAAAATGACTACAGGGTGGGGAAAATCAAGCCATTGTCTGCAGTGAAAGCTCTACAGTGAATATAAGAGAGTGGCTTCCGTAAAGTTAGTTGTAGTGGTTAGGCAGGTAAAATACTCTATAGTCAGAGCATGGTTGATTTACAAGCCTAATTATACAGCTCAGGACAATTAATGTAGCTTTACTGTAATATTTACATTTGCAGTTCGTTTTGCAGGTGGCAGTGTAGCACTATCTAGCAAAATAAAAGGATCTTGCTTTTTTCTAAACTTTTGGAATGGAAGTTCTACTTGAAAACATACTGCAGACTGCGATGACATCTACTTTTACTTTTCCTAGGTTCTTCTGGACCATATAATAGTATTAATTCATGTTCCTTTTTAATTAATAGCAAAAACTTCCGAGCTAAGAGTCATGTGTCGTTAATCTAACTTTTTCTGACAGAGACTGGGTTTACCTGTAGGCAGGGTGCTGGCACACAGTACGGGACAGTGTTTTATACGGAGAATGGTTCTGGTAACATGATCCTTATTGACAGACTGGGATTTCAGATATCTACCAGAAGCAGGGTTCTGGACAAAGTCTTTAGGAGTCTTTGAGTTTTATGTGTTAACACATTAATTTTCACTTTGCTGCCCTACCTGTTAAATACTGGTCAAGGGTTAAATTTATTTTTCCAGAAATATGTTTTGGAATATGCACAGTTCTGTGTTAGTCTTTGCTATCTATGCCATGTGTAGTAATGCCAATAGTAAAATACGCTCAAGGTAAACTAGCTTCAAACTAGGCCAAGCTTCTGGCTTGAAAGAAAACAGAACAAAGGTTATTAGTGTAAAATAAGCTTTCTGGTAACAGGCTGTTTGTAACAAAGGCCTAGTTTCTAGCATCTATGAGTCTTTTGCAAACTATCCCTGTCACATCCAATTAAATCCCAGGATGGGCACAGCTTGTTTAGAAATGCTCTTCCTTCCTCCCGCCAGAAAAGCTTCCTTATTCCATTATTAATACTCTGGCTGCATCAAGTTTTTTCATTCTCTAATCAGACACATGGCTGAGGCTGATCCTGCTCCTTCGCACTTCTTTAGCCGCTCAGAAGCGGAGTCCAGTGTGGAAGTGGAGGCTTGATTATTTGTTTTTCTCACCTTGACTCCTTAGTGGATTTGTGCTTCCAGGTTCTTGGTGACTGGAATATGTTAGTGATGACCTGTAGAAAGTGTTGAAGGAGTGAGTCATGGCTCCGTTAAGTGATGTTAAGCTAAAATACTGGTGTTAAAATTAATTCAACATCTATTCAGTACCGTGCAGTGTATTGGCTATCAACTTCTTTATTGTAGATTTCTCTTGGATTTCTGCATCTGAAGATTTATTGCACATATAAGTCCCCAACATGCCAGTGCTCCTTGACCCAGGGTGAGGTGTATGTGGTCTTGTTAAAGCACGTTCATCGTAATGTGCTTTATTCATCTTTCATATGAGAGATGGAAAATTGTAAACTCTGGTGGCAAACTGCATATTCTTAAATTGCTTGATGTAAATGTAGTATGTGCTTAAATCGATTAATAGTGTATCTTAGACTTAGGATTACCTGCAGAGTGCAGAGACCTTTGCTGGTCTCATGTTTATATTTTTCTTTAGGATAGGAATTACGTGATGGGAGGAGGCTCTGAACATAGGTAGACTTCATTCGCTGAATATTTTTTTCAGCCCAGAAGTTCATAAAGTACCTTTCAGTAGAATTCCTATTTGCATAAAATATCACCTGTTTGTTTTATTGCGGAACGTAAGCTAAAGGTAGAATTACTTGATTACCAGTTTACTGAAAAGATATACAACCTCTCCATGTAATATCCTTTTTCCTTCACACCCGCTGTAAAAAGTAATATGTATATGTGTATGGGCTTGTGTATGTATATATATCAGGATTAAGGGAAATGAAAACAATTTTTCTTTTACGGCACAACGTAGTCTGTCCTTGGGTGGTGTTACAGTAGGAACTACAGCTTATATTTGTGGTAACCATGTGTTCCTGTTGCCGCTCGGTCACAAGTACCACTTGTTAATACAATAAATCGATCCCGGAGATTATAGCGCATTCTGGGGTTTTAATCAACTGAGTACGGTTGTTGTTTAGCTGCTGGGAAGCTGCTTTTTCCTGTGCATATTTAGTTCTGACACAGTTTGTGTGAAATGCTGAGCCTGAAATAAAGGTGGTGTGCCTGTGATTCCGCAAATTGCCTCTAGTGCTTCTGGCAGGGGTTTCTGCCCTCTGGCTGGCAAGCATCGGGCGTCCGAACCGCTACGATGTGGTCATTAAAGCCTACCGCTGGATTAAAATCCTGTCAGAACGTAACCATCTGGCGCTTGCTACTCTAATGATCAGTTTGTTCCAGCAGGTCCTCTCCTGATAACACAACCTGACAGGGTGTCTTCTTCACCTTGAATGTGTTATGTCTTGGGTAAATAATTCTTCAGTAAACCCGGAAGTGTAAGAAGCTGTTTAGCCTTTCTGCAGAATCTTTACCTTGGCGTCCTTTTGAGATGTGTAGTAGGTCAGCAAGCTCCTCAATCTCATAACCTTCTATTTTCCATTGTGTTTTCTTTCCCTTTAGCTATCTGCTCTTCAGAATCTCTCTTAATCATTGGGACATTTTGTCCTTTTTTCTTTTTTTTTTTGTGTAGCACTGAAAGAGGGAAGGTACCTCTCTGATGTTCCACCTGGCAGTATAAAACTTTTGAATATGTTCTGCATCCAAGCTGCTTTCGCTGCAAACGTAGCTGTTGAAAATACGTATGTGACTAACTCCATTCTTGTGAGACAGTGCTGTGTGCGCGTACCTTTTCATTTAGAGAAATCTGAACAGGGATTTTAATGGTTATTTTTAAACACTTAAGAAGATTGAAGTAATAAATTGCCAGTTGAAGCAAGGGGAAAGCTAATTTGACAATGCGGTGTGCTTTTCAGAGATAGAAAATAAGATTACTTACAAGCCAAGTGAGGCTGTAGAGTTCTACTGCAGATTTTGTTGGCTGCCTGCCATTCTGTAAATAGCAGGTAATAGAAAGTGGTACTTAGAAACAGAGGTGAGCTTTTTCCCCGAATTACCATGGCAGTGTCTTTATTAACGGCAATTTAAGAAGATTTGGGCCAACTGTGACTCATGATTTTGTGTTACAGAAGTTAGCAAAAAACTTTTGCAAGAATACTTTTACTTTTCGAGCTTCAAGGTTGTTACAACGTTCCTCTTCATGTTGTAATTCTCTTGGGATTTCCATTACTTCCCTGCATACCAGGATTCCGTCTCCTGATTTAATCCATTTTGCTCATAGTTTCTGTAGCATTGAGGAGATACCAGTAATTCAAACAAGCCGGTGGACCAATTAGCTCTGTAGGATCAAACATCCTCTTGACCTGTTGCCCACGTTTCATCTTCGTTAGGGGAACTATTAAGCTCTTCCCTCTTAAATTGTTATTAAATTCCCTCTGGGATATTCTTTTATGTGTTACTTCCATGGATTATCTGTCCCTCTCTCTGTTCAAGAATGGAAGATGAACATGAGCTGAACGTGAAAGACAAGTTAATTCATATAAAGTAGGTAGAACATCTTAGGAAGGAAAATTATTAGTGGTTTTCAGCTTGTCCAAGTTGTAAGTATGATGTTAAATACAAAAGCTGTTATAATTGGGTTTTATGTGAAACACATTCCTTATTTCTTTTGAAATAAGGGAGCGGTAGTGGGTGCGTATGAGGCGAGTGGTTGGTTCCGAGGCTCAGTTGTACGATGGCACCTTGGCTGTGGGTGAGTGAGGGTATCTCGGTATGTCTGTCTTTAAAAAAGTGTAGTCGGTTGTGTAGATTTTAAATGGTGGGCTTATTGGCTGTCTCGCGGGATCATTTTTAGTGAATTAGCTACAGGCAATATTTAGACAATCAGTCGTTGACAAAGTAATGATGAAATCATTCCTTACTGTTGTACTCTTAACTGTTGGAAGACAGCATGGTGGGATTGCAAAAAATACTTCTGTGGTTTCAAACAAAGAAGGAACCAGAAACCTTTATTGTAAGTGAAATTTATTGACGTTCATAGATCTGCGTATGTGTGTCAGCACCCAGTGTGAAGCGAAAGAAACTCAGTGCTTTTGGGAGCCTCGTTAGGGCTTGTGAGATCACTAGTGGTGGACTTAAAGCCGTGCCTGGCCCTGACTGAATCTCTTCAGATCTGTGGTGATTAGCAAACAAGGCAGAACAGGAATCGCTCCGTGTGTATCCGGATTGCTCCGCTGTCATTCCCTTAGCTTCCGTTACCCCATCCTCACTCACGCTCAGTGCCAAGAGGGATAGTGAGTAACTTTTGCCTGGTGTTGACTGTCCCACACAACATCGGCACTGTTCAGTTCCAGTGCAGATTGATTGGGGACGAGTGTGAGAAGGGCCTCCTGAAAACACTTAATGTCTTTGTAGGAGCTCGCCTGGGGCTGGGTAAGTGCCCTGGGCTGACTTGTGGGGCTGGTGAGCTCTGTCAGTAGAGTGTGGCACTAACAACGCCAAGGTCGCGGGTTCGAATCCCGTTCGGTCCCCATGTGTTGCCTGATCTAGTCGAGAGGTGGCGTCCCTGGCGACAGGGAGGCTGGATTAAAATGATCTCTAAGGTCCCTTCCAGCTTAGGCCGTTCTATGATTTTATGATTGATTCTGTGATTGTGTGCAGTGTCCATCCCTCTGGGAAGCTTCTGATTCAGAAGGCATGAAGTCCTCCTCTTTTTGAGCCCAAACATGGTCACTCTGGGACTTGGTCACCACAGACAGGGCTGCCTGGACTGAAGTGTTGGCTCCAGGCAGTTGGATATTTTTCTTTTATTTCTAACCTGGGAGAGTTTCTTCCTTTTTCTGAGAAAAAAACCACCACAACAAATGAACAGCCAAAACCCCCAAACATGCTGGGGTTTTAGTTTGTTTCTATGAGTTCCTGTTTTGTTTTGATTTTCTTGCCTCCCCACCTCTGACTGTTTTATACCTCCCCCATTGTTTTTTGATGAGGTGGAGCACTGTTTTGTTGATTAGTGTGTCTGATGACTGAAAAATTGGGCTGGCTTGAAGAATAATGGAATACATGTTTCTGAGTACAGATACTGTAAGACAGGGCTTGTTTATCTTGCAACTTAAATAGAGCCAGACTCTGATTGTCTATTCTCTTTACTGTCAGTGTTCTAGTAATGAGATCATTTGTATTTTGTTAAAGGCGGAGCGTTGTTTGATGTGTAGTGTATGTGTGGTTCTTTTAACAGACAGGCTATTCTTTTAAGTCTTAAAAGAAAGCAGCGTAGAGTTTTTTTAATCTAAAACTGGTTTTGCAATCATCTTTACCTAATTTTAATAGTAGTGCATTCAGTGAATAGTATTGCCATGAGTGTTGGGGAAGGGGTCCGAATTAAAACCAAGATAGGACTTCTCTTAGGCTTGTTGAAACTGATCTGAGTATCACCAGTCTAGATTTAAAAGTTGGCATGAAGTTTCTTGGTAACACAAACGCAATTTCAGTTGATTGAATTTATAGGAAGACAATTGCGTACTCGTTCATTTGCTAAAGGGCACTGCTTTCAAAGTTTTATTCAGCGAGCTCTGAGGGTAAATCCTGATAAAGCACAGTTGATTGCTTTTTTTTTTCTTTTTTCTCTAATCTGTTAAAATCACCTCTTCTTCGTTACTCGCAAGCAGGCTGGCCCAGAAGTGGTGCTGGGGACCCAGTGCTTATGCAGTGAGCCTGGGGGCCTCGCTTCCTTGGGTTCGCTCTAGCCGGGTTGTATGGACTGGAGCTCATTAGCAGGTGGTGCTTCTTCTGCTGCTGTTTCATCCAAAAGAAGTCACCCACCCGTTCCACGCACTCTGAGACTGCTCCGTGATGCAGACCAAAGTATGGTGTCAGTTTTTCTTGGAAAAACCTCAATCCTGATGTGAACCAGAAGTTTGCAGTAGGCAGGATCATGCCAACTAAATGCCTCCTTTCATTTGCATTTAAACAGTACAATTTAAAAGGGAAAAAAAAGTTACAAAACATATTGATTACTCTTTGTGTAAGGAAGTTGTAAAATTTCTTAAAGAGTATTTCACATTTCTCAAGGCTGTTTTTTATGCACAGTTGTTTCAGAGGGCAAGAGTAAATGTGTGTGTTTGCTACAGTTCTAGAGAAAAGTAGCAATTGCAACAACAAAGTCTGCCGACTGATCTAATTCTTGACGGAAGGACTTAATAATTGAGTCAGGAGCCAGCAGGGAAATATGTAAGACTCTAGGAATAGGCTGGAAGCCTTGAAGTAATACTTACAGAAAATAGTAATGGAGTCTATAGCCACACAGTCTTTGAAGTAAGAGAAGTGCAAGTATGTTCCGTGACATTAACAGCTTTTGATTTGTGCAAACAGCTTGTTTACACTTGAAATTTTACAGCAGGTGATTGAATGAGGTTTCTCATGATTACATTCTGTAGCAGTATAAGGTCCAATATTTTTTTCTCCACGATTTTGAGATATTTCAGTGTATTATTAACACCAGCAAGTAGAGGGAGGTGGGGTGTTCCTCCCTTAAATTAGTTCCTGCCTATTTTAGGAAAACTGATCTAGAAATGGTGAGTAATAAATTTTAACTAAAATAGTTATTTGCATTTCGTGCCCTAAAATCAGGAGAGCTGCATTTCAAAATGTTGCTGAAACATTGTTCATGACTAAAAGGGAAATCAAGGCAAACTCTGTGTATCAAGTATTAAGAAAATAATGAAAAATGAGGTTTTTGGGAACTCAGTGAAATGGTACCATAAATGTATCTATATATCCCAAGTAGTTACCTTTCTGACAATATTTTGCATGTAATTTCCAGTTTCAATCAAAGGCTGATTTTGTTACCCTATTTTAGAAAGAAACTGTCTTTGAAAACACTCAAAATCTCTCCGTGCGCCACATCTTTGTAAACCTTTTGCAGATACCTTCGGCCTTTCGTTATTTACCTGCCCTTAAAGCTGGGAAGGGAAAAGAAACTTCCTCTAGAACGGTATTTTGTGTGAGGTTCAAGGTGGCTGCATCATCAGGCTTGGAGCAGGGACGTGGCCTTCCCTGTTTGGGAGTGAAGATATTGATCAGGCGAGAGGGTTAAAGTGGAGCCTGCAAGTTCTGGAACCCAATTTCTGTCAGGTCAGGGTTAGTCCTGCTGCCAACCTCCAGTCTGGGCTGCGGGGCTGGATGGAGGGTGCTGCTTGCAGTCCTGAATGGAAATTTATTGGCTGCAGTCATTAAAACCTGGAGGAGGTCATCTTATTGTTAGCTCAGTGGGTTAGAGCGTGGTGCTGATAACACCAAGGTCGCAGGTTCGATCCCCGTTTGGTCCCCACGTGTTGCCTGATCTAGTTGAGAGGCGTCCCTGCCCATGACAGGGAGGTTGGATTAAATGATCGCTGAGGTCCCTTCCAGCCTAGGCCAGTCTAGCATTCTATGACCAGTGTTTTACAAGATTTTTATCTTGTGTGAATGAAGGCAAAGTTTCCCTCAGACCTGGGCTGTGAGTCCCAGTAACTTCTTTTCTCAAGGTGTTTCTAGCTGAGGAGTTGCAGTGGGTTAGAGTTCAGCACTTAATAGGCTGATCACTTGGAGCCATCAGCCTGGAAAGGGAAAAGTCAATGAAGCTGTCACTTTCCATATTCTTGCACTGCTTTGAAGGAGCTTTAATGGATTGAGATAGAGTTACATTTCACTGGATTCTACATTTTATAGTAATGAGGCACTAGACAGCTCGAGAAAACTCAATATAGAAGTGGAATGTATTTTAGTATTGACAGTGCAGGGGAAGTTATGATTGCTTTGGGGAATAATAATCTGTGGAATTGGCCCTTGATTTTAGAGAGAAATCAGTGAGACATGCGTCCGTAGGGAGACCTTTATGTACCAAACCCGGGAAAGTAATACGATCTTTTCAAACTGGCCTTGCTGAGCCCGCCGTTACCAGTAAGTACACGATGAAAACCTCCTGGGGAGCGGGGTGTCTCGGCAGTTAGCACTGAAATCTTGAGTAATAAATATGTGAGTGCCTTGTATCACCTTGATTGCTGCTTACTCGACAGAATAAAAATTAAATTTCTTCTCTATTGGGATTACTCTGGTTTTAACTTTCTTTTTTTTTATTTGTTGACATTGGGTCTTGCTTGGGTCCAGACATTCTGAAGTGTGTGGCTTATCCTGGTTTTGCTTCTGTACTTGAGTTTGCCTATTGAAGGCTTCCTGAACCATTCTCCTTTTGCTGGTGTGAATGAATTAGAAGACAACGGGTACAATAGTTGAAGGTGAATGGTAAATTGTTTGTCATTTGTAAATGCTCTTTTGTTAGAAACAATTATACTCTAGAATATTTTAGCTGTTCTTTCTATTCTTCCACGCAAATCTAATAATGAAAGAGAACTGATCAGTCTGGTGGTGGAAACTGTCAGCGTTGTCTTAAGAAAATCAATTAAAATTTAAGTTGAGAGCAACTAAGCTGCTTGGTAAGTGTAAAGTAAATTTAATCTATCCCCAGAGGAACAAAAAACCACCACAAACCCCACCATACCACTGGTGATAATATGGCAAGCTTACAAAGCACCCTACTACGAAATTTTATTCAGCTCTGAAAACTTTTCCAGAAATGAAGAGTTCTCTTCCTGCTCTTCACCTCTGGAGTCTTCCTTGAGAAAATCCATAAACTGAATATGAAGTGTAAGATATGCCTGGAGCCTTACAGCTGACAGTGTTTATTTAACAGCTGTGCTAGGAATAATTGAAAATACGTGGGAGTTTAGATCTGCTGTTGAATCATGAGCTTGCCTGAAGTTGAACACTGATGATTTGCAAAGAAACCGTTTGCCCGTTAGTCTTTTGTGACGTGGCCATTACGAAGCTGCGTGCTAAAGGAGTGAGGGCCTTCCTACGTACGGTAGGATCATCCAGGATAAATAGTGTTTTGTTTGAATCTGCTTTTTGTTAGCGTGGGGGAGAGATGTATAACTAGGATTGCTTTGGGAACATAAACTCTTCAAGTGCATTAGCAGATAGATTTGAGCAGCAGGGAGTCTGTGGCAGCAGGTAAAACAATTTGTTCGGAAGGACTCCTCAGTAATTGTGAAAGAAGTGATCTTTTAGCCGCAGCAAGGAAAAGCACATGTCTTCAGAAATAGTAGGAGTTTTGGATCGTGGGAAAAAAAATAAATGTTTTCTAGCCTGACACTGAGCCATTTGTTTCAAATGGCATTAACGTGCGTATTTGGACATTCGCTGTTTGGAATTACATTCCAAGTAATTTCTTTTCCATTCACCTTCTCCGAGATCGCTGCAGTTACTAGAATTCCCTTCTTAGCAATGGACACAATTTGGGATCACCCTCTCTGCTCTGCTTCTCACCCGAAATAAGAGTGTTTCTGGTTCAGGTGGACCTCATGGGAGGTTTTCTTTGGAGTTTAACCAGTTACTTCTGTACGGTCTGTGTGGAAAAACCATTGAAGCAGCGTAGTGTAATTCACTCTGATACCTATAGAGGGTTTAAAATTGGAAGAACGGGTTCTTTCCAGAATGGTTTTTCTTTTCTACCTCCTTAGTATCGAAATTCCAAAATGTGTGCACAGACCTCTAGAGTAATATTAGCTAATTTAGGTCGTATTTCATGCTTGGCTGCTTGTATTTCAACCACCATTCTGAATCTTTCTTGGATTCTGACATTTATCTGCTGTTTAAATGTCTCTGTTCTTCCTTGCATGACTTTCAAAATTTATGGAATTAAAGTATTTTGACATCTTTAATTTCTTTGCTATCTAAATTTTAGGAATAGGATGTTTCTTGAACTGGTAATATCTAAAATGCTGCTGCTGTTTTATACAAGAAAAACTTTTTGTTCACAAAATAATAAATTCATTTTCAGAGTTTGTCTTCACATTACAATTTCAGCTTCAAACCTTTGGTTTGATATTAGTAACAAGAAACACATTTTAACATGTATTCTAGCATATTGTGTACATGAAGTCTGCAGCTCAGATAATCCACATCCAGTGAAAAACTACCGGTTCATGAAGATGACTCCTCAGCTGGTGCAAAATCAGACATAAAGGCAAGAAGAGGGATGGGAGAGAGAAGGCTTTTGAAAGTAACCTTCTCCCATTTATATAAATGCATAATGTGAGAAATGCTGGTATATGTATTTATTCAGTGCTATTCTTTCGGTTGTTTTTAAAGCTGTTTTCACTTTTCAGTCTAGTTGTATTTTCTGGTAGACCCTAGTAGGTAAGTTGAACCAGCAATATCTCCTAGAACCGTGGAGTGGTTTGGGATGGAAAGGACCTCAAAGTTCATCTCGTTCCACCCCCTGCCCTGGGCAGGGACACCTCCCTCCCACCAGCCCAGGTCGCTCCAAGCCCCGTCCAGCCTGGCCTTGGGCACTGCCAGGGAGGGGCTGACACAGCTGCTCTGGGCAACCTGTGCCCACCACCCTCACAATGGAGAATTTCTTCCTAATATCTCATGTAAGTGTACCCTGTTTCAGTTTCAAACCTTTACCCCTTGTCCTATCACTCCACTCCCTGATGAGAGGTCCCTCCCCAGCTTTCCCGTAGCCCCCTTTAAGCACTGGGAGGCTGCTCTTAATGTCTCCACTTCAGGAGCCTTCTCTTCTCCAGGCTGAACAGCCCCAACTGTCTCAGCCTGTTCTCTGGACCTCCTTGAGCTGAGCCTTGAGGAAAGAAATAAAAGCCATAAAATGGGGGCATAAGTAATAGTATTATATACTTCAAAATTCATTAAATTCTGAATTTAACTTCTTTATAAAGCTGCTTGTTTTGGTATATGAGGCAATGATTGTCTGTATGTAATCTTTTGTAGCTTTTAAAGGCTGAGGCATCTTGCCAATTAATATGATTGTGGTTTTAAGGATGCATAAAAGCCAAGTAGTTTTGGTACTAGGATATTAGATGTAATGTACATTGTGGATGACCATGTTATACTGCTCTAGTGCAATGGCACAGAACGTCGGTTTCCCTTTTTCCTGGAGTGTTTTGCCATTTTGATCCTGTGGTGACTACTTTCCTGTAGCCGTGTTTTTCTAAGTTTTACAGAATAATAAAGCAATCATTGATCAGTGGCATCTTTATCTGGAATCAGAGTTCCACTGTTCTGACAAACATGAATGGCTTCAAAGAGCCGGTGTGTCCTGAAGTAGCCGTCTAATTTAAGGAGTATGTTTGTGAACTCTCAAATCCGTTGCCCACAGCTCTGCTTTTAACTGGGTGACCTGCCTTGCTTCCTGCTCCTTCAGTGGACAGTTCCTATCTATGTTTAAATACAGTTTTTATTATTCTACATTGAAGCTGTCCTTGGAACAACCTGACTTTGTGACATAGGACTTCCCACCTTCAGAATGTTTTTGAGGCTTTTTGCTGGCGCTGAGGCCCACGTGTTTCACTACTGGCTACTGCCAACATGGTATCTGAGGAGACCAGCACGGCGTAAATATCCTTCTTTTCTATTTTTGCTAAATCTATAGTTCCAGTCAATATTCCTGATAACTAGCAGTGCTGGGCTGAGGGGGAATGAAGCTTCTCCATCGCCTCCAAAGCAAACTATAAGACTGGAACTGTTCTGGAATTTGGAAAGCAAATAATAGGAAGCGTTCTTGAAAACAGTCCGGCATCTATGGAGAGAGACCCTTGTTCTTTTGACTAGTGAGATAAAAATTTAAGGTTATGTTTCTGAAGGGAAAAGTAAGGAATATGATGGTGAAGTGCAGGTTTTTTTTAATAGAACTGGAACTGCTTCTGGTTGGTTTTTTTCCCCCTCAGTTCTGCTGTTGACTTTGCTGTGAAAGCTTCACGGTTTATTTAACCTCTCCCTCTTCATTTCAGCCATCAGAAAAGCAAACATGTAGGTATTTTAGTTCTAGGAGTAATGCTGCTAAGAGATCTGTGAACTTCAGCAAATATTGAGGTTTTTAGTACAGCTAAAACAGCTTGGAATTAATTTTGATATGCGGTTTGTTCTTTTGTAATGGTTCCGTACCTAAAATCGAAAAGCTGTCACTTAACAGGAGACGACTGGGCACATTGCTCAGAGCAGTGGCGAGTACAGGTGATGCAAAGCTGAAGAACACTGGGCAGCAACAGTATAATAATTAATTGGTGTCAGCTAAAGACCTGAGCTGGGCTATGCTTGTGCTCTGGTTTGGGGGTTTTTGAGGCGTTAGAAGGAACATCTGATCCTCTCCCTGAAAGCAAAAGTAACAATGTGTTTTGCTCTACCAATTAACAGCTTTCAGATTTTCATTTCTTGAATTCCTTTAATCATGCACATTTAATTGTGTTATTTTAACGAGTTATTTCTTGCTGTTCCTGACTCTGATTTCTCTTAAAGGCTCTTCCTGTTACCCTCACTTACTGCCCTGTATCCTGCACCTTCAGGCCCTTCCTAGTTGTTTCAGTTCATTGCTGAATAATAATCCTCATGAATGGAGTCGCTTCGCCTTCTCTCTGTAGACGTTTTGTCCCCCTGTGTCCTCCAGGCGATTTGTCTGGAGACTAGATTTTTGAAAGGAGGGGGGGGAAGCAAATGTGGAGTCTATTAAACAAGCACAAAAGGGAAGAAAATAATTTACTCCCATGGGAAATAAACTGAACTTTTGCTTCCTAAACGTGCTGCATCCTAACAGTGATTCAGGTAAATAATTTTTATCATGCAAGTGGCAGTGCAAGAATCCAGAGAACTTGGCCTTTCTCCAGCCCTCTCCTCCTGTTGGTTGCCTGAGCTACTGGGACAGAATAAAGACAAGGAAGTCATAGAATATTCTGCTTGATTTAGTAGCCTGCTGAAGGGGAGCTTTTTTGACCCTTTTTTGCAGCCTTTGTGAGAACAAAATAAGCTTAGAGTTTGGCGAGTGAGTTATTTTATTGTGTGTTGGGGTTTTTTTAGCCTTTATAAGATTAATCTGGGAATCTTGGTCTGGATTTTGAAAATCTGATTTTGGAAATGTCGACTTTTGATACTTTCTGTTCCTTCGTGATATTGACTGGCAGCATTTTCCTCCTAAACAGGGAACATCATTTTATAATGTCCTCTCTATAGTAGAAGTTCGTCTCAAAACTATGTTCAAGGGTAGTCTGGAGATGTTATAATATTTCCAATGACTTTGAAGTGACTTTGAGGAGGTTCCAAGTTATTTATCGGGGTTTTCTTTAATGTTTTTGTGCAGGTTAAAAGTTTTGAATGTTGTTCATTCAAGAGAGAATAACCTTTATTCGGGATGGATATATAATACTGTCTTGTGGCAGTACCAGAGGCCCATTTTAATGGGGTTTGGTCCTGTACAGATGCTTCGTTAGCCCTAAGTAATCTTTCAAATTTTTTTCATGGCTTTTCCCACAAGGTCTCTACCTCACGTGACAGCAAACTGTTATTTGATTTTACATTCCCCGAGGAAAGAATTTGGAAAAAGGTGAGGTTTTTTGAGAAACAAAAAAAACAGGAGAAGGAAGATTCTTGTTACGTTCAAATGCCGATGAAAGGAGTTGTCAGTGAAGAATGGACTTAGCTACGTTACAGCATTTCTGTTTATCAGAGAATACTGTTCTCTGAGAACTAAGACTGGTGATGTAGTAGGTAGTTTTCTGGGAAACAGGTGAAAAGTGGTCATTCTGTTTGTCTCAGGCTACTGTCTTCACCCTTTTTTTTTTTTCCTTTCAAAACTCTTTGACAGATGCTGAGGTTAATGAATTTTAATTTTAATTTAGCCTTTTCCCTAGGTTGCTGACAGTTCCTTCTGCACCATGGGGACCTTTCTTTTCCAACTCACTTCGTGTTTCAGTAGAAGGGGGAGCATCTGATGGAAACTTCTTCATGAATAAGTGAACTCAACTGGAACATGGCCAAACACTGTCAGAACTGGCTCCCTGAATCCCAGCCCTGTGTTTTACCATGCTATGAGAGATTAGATTCATTAACCTCTCATTAGAAACATGTCAATGCTAAAATCCCACAGTGTGCTAGATTCAGCCTATTAGAAATCCCCAAAGGCCAGTTAACGTAAAAGAATTAACATTTCTTATTCCAGAAGTTAATAGTAGATTCCTCATTTGGCTCCGTTCCATTTAATTGATATGGTAACTTGTTAGGTGCTTTTTCCTGTAGAATTAGCAGAAATCTTATTAATTCAGACAGAACTGTTTGATAAAAAAGGCTTTTATGATAGTGGAATTACTAGCACTTGCAGTATAAAAATGTTTATTTCATTATTACGTTTTCTACATGTGTGCATAGAGAGTATTGCATGTTTAGAATATGGCACATTTTTAGCTATAAATAAAATAACACTTGCAAGAGTTATCTCTGTACCAGTGATAACGTAGACAGAACTTGCTGTGTATAGAAGGATATTAAATCCTGTTTGAGCAGATTCAAATGCATCCAGCTATTAAAGCACTGTGTTTAATTCCAGGTTTCTTTTAGAGTCTGAGGTAGAATGAAACATCTCTCTTGTTGCCTTTTGACCTAAGGAGCTTTCTCCTCTAATGAGAATAAGCACTGCAAAATAATTTGAGTAAGGTGGAATTCATTCTGCGTCAGTCATATTACATAGCTTCTGCTCAAGCTTGATGCGAACGCCAGTTAAAATCCATAAAGCAAGCAGCAAATGACCCTTCAGGAGCAATCCGTCTTTGTGTGCAGGCGGCTGCTACTGTGAGCAGAAAAAGAAATTTCCGTTTTGTGCGGTTATTAGAAGCAGCGTGAAATACTGCTTTGGAAACACTTCATGTCATTGTTTGAAATGGAAACTACTATTTTCGGAGAGGCTGCACTTTGTTATGCAGAGCTGTGCTTATCAGCCACCATTATTGGGACATCGGGCTGCTATTTCCCAGAGTTGAACACGGGGTCGTTAGCAGGGAAATGAGAGAGACTGGCGGAACTGTACTCTGCCCTCCCCGAGAGGAAAACAGGAACAGCCACCAGAAAAAACAGGAGGTCAAGGGGATCCCGTGTCTTCTTCCCCCTGCCGGGCAGAAGGCAGTAACTTAAAGGAAAAGAGGGAATGAACGCAAGTTCATGCTTAGGGTGGCAGCTGAGCCCCCTCCTTGCTCACCTCACCTTCCTGGTGCTTCTGTACAACAAGTGTGAGGCTCTGGGTGGGGAAGATCAGTCAGTGGGTGATGTGGGTGATGGTCCACCTACAGCAGAGGTGTTGCCAAGGTCAGGAAAGTCGACCTCTTGTACCACAGTCACCTCCACGGCAGAAGAAAACTTCTTCTGTAGGTGGCTCCGTTCTGAGAGGAGCAGAGGGACCAATGTGCCGGACAGACCCTTCTCTTGGGGCAGTCTGCTGCTTGCTGGAACCTGGGTTAAGGACATCACTGGGAAGCTTCCTAGCTCCCTGTGCCTCCTGGTGGGTGGCGATGAAGCCGCAACACGTAGCCCAAGGGCAGTCAAACAAGACCAGGACCGTGGGACGGCTGGTAAGGGAACCCAGAGCACACGTAGTTTATTTCCTCTCTCTTTGCTGTTATGGGCAGCAATATTGGAAGGAACAGATGGACCCGGTCTCTTAATATTGGCTCTGTGGCTTGTATCACTGCCATAATTTGGGTTTTTTTGATAATGAGAGAGTCAGAGAAAGAGCTCTCCGTGACTCTTGGAGTGCTTTGTATTCATCAGAGCTGTGAATACTGCAAGGAGAATCAGCTATGATTGGCATTGGCACGTCTTGTGTGCTGTTACCATGCCTGTGACGGTCAGTTCTGAGAGAGCTGAGGCTCTTGGCTTGTCTTCTTCAGGTTGTGGAGGGGCTGGGAGCAAACCAACAGGCACTGGGTGGGGAAGAGGGTGAAGTAAGAACGATGACAAAAGGGAACATTGTGGGATTTTATCAGCAGAGTTTATGGAGTGCAATTTATCAAGCATTGGTACAACTGATGGCACACTTGGCGCTTCCTAGTGAGTTGTATCATTGTATTTCAAGAAATCTTTTGGCTGCTGGTCCCAGAAGTTGCCCTGATCTCCATCTGGACGTCAGGCTTGCAGTTGTGTGTGCTTTTGTGATGGCAGAGCAAGACCGCTGCAGTCTGCTCCAAGGAAGTTGTACCTTCTGTCACTGGAACCCAAGTAGAGTGTGTATTTGAGTGAGGTTACTGAGCAGGGTGTGTCTTTGGAAGGGCAAGGCTGAATCAACCATCGGAATGGAAAACTTCAAGTAGTGCTTTTATGGAAGTGTTTTCCATGGGAACTAAATGTATCAGCATCACTGGGAAAAGAGGTTTTTAACACAAAAGAATTGCCACCATGGTTCCTCTGAGAGTAAACTGTGACCTTTCATTTGCTGGACTTGCTTGAATAAGGTATGTTGTAAGTAATAATTTCATTTGTGTTTGTATTCTTTGTTTCTCTCCTTTTAGAAAGCATCTGATAAATTGCTTCAGAAGATCAATAATGAAACATAGTGGTAGAGAAGTTAAACTGTCCTCATTGCATATAATGGCAGTCGTTAGGGTAGGGAGAACAAAATGATCAGTGTATGCAATAAGAAGCTATCAGCAGCGTGATTTCTTTAAAATACTTTTTAGAAAAATGCTTGAGTGATTCCAGAATCATACTCAGTAGAGAAGAAATATTTTAAATATAGCTGCACACTGTTGTCAGTATGATTTTATGTTTTTGTTCTCAAGTTAATGTTTCATTTTGAAGAGGTTGGTGTTAGAATATCAAGCTTGGGCTGCGTTTAGAGTTAAGATAATAGAGAAGCTTGCTTCAAAGAAAATGCAAGGCAGGAACTGAGTTTCTTTTACAGATTTCATCAAGCAACACAGGGTCGATTTGTGCAACAGAAAGTTGCACCTCTCTCAACAAAGCAAAGTACGAAAATACAGCTCAGTTGCCTTGGTTGTTGAGACATGTTTGGGCTCTGTTGTGCAAATCCTAGAGATTTTTTTTGTGGTTTATTTAAGCGCAATTTTACTATTATGTCTTAAAGTCCTCAAGATAATTGCCCACGTGCTAATAATACTTGTCTACTTCTATGTACAAATAAAAACTTTGGGTTGCTTGATAACTTGCTAGAAACAGGAGCTTCCATCAGATCTGAAAAGCAGAGCTGTTTTCTGCTCACACGGGATATCCCGTGTTGTGACATGGGCAGGGGTTTTGTCCCAGGGCTGACATGATGACGTGTGTTATTCTGAGCGTGTTTGCTCGCAGATGTGCTGCATTTCAGAGCGCATTTCGCATTGTACAGCTCCTTGGGGTTTGCCGTTGCGTGGCTTTATCGCCAATATGGTTTTAAGTCTCGGAAGTCTTTAAGTGTAAACAGCTGCTGATGCTCTACTTCTGTATTTTTGGCAGTGAGGAAATACTTTTGAAGTTGATGGACTTCTCTGTTGGGTTTTAGAGGTTCGGGGTTTTTTCCTTTTTCATACAGAGCCAGTGTACCACTGATTAATACATAACTTACTGCTTACATCGCAGTGTGTATTCTCACAAGGAGCAGTGTCTACTAGTGATACATTTAAAAAGATGCCGTAAATGGCTGTGTGTTCCTTACAGCATTTTGTACAAAAAAAAAATTTAAAAAGTGCCACTTTTCTACTGCATCGCTTCAGGGGCTAAGGTCTCCGTTAGATACAGTATATTTTGTGAAGAGGCCAGTTGAAAATGAAAGGAGGTTGTTCCTGACCTCTCTGCTCAGTCAAAGCTCAGCTTTAATTTTATATTCTTTCACTTCCAGGCAGCTTGAACTCCTGGACAGAGCACTGATGGTGACACATGCTGATTAAATTTCCATGACCTCTGAGTATAACGGGACCACATAATTTTCTTTCTCCTTCGGGCACTTCATTCTTTTAGTGGTGCTTTGTTGCGGCGGGGAATGTTCTTTAACTGATGATAGTGAAACAATAAGCCGTGTCGTTTGGTGCAGGTAGAGGTTGCTGAACGTACATTCTATCTGCTGTTATTCATTCCTGTTAAAGCAGTTTTACATACATGTGAGTATGTAAAAAAATATAAAAAAATATTTTGAAAACTTTGAGAAGAGTTGTCCTCTGGAAATATTTTTCTGGTTTAAACAATTGTCAGATCAATGTTCTCTTCACACACATTCTCTCATAAGTACTAGGCAAGCCTAGAACTTACTGATGGTCGTACTGAGAGATTCTACTAAACTAAATCTTGTTTCGTTCCCCTGCAGGGGAATTTGCTTTTACTGCGAGAGCTGGGGAATCTACTCGTGTAGAAACTGCGATTGCTCAGGAGGCCCCTGCAATGTCTTCTGCCTAGTTGAAAGTTCAAAACTACTTGCTAGTTGTTTACCATCCTTTACACCTTTGCTTTCCAACTTTTGGCAAAATAATTCCTGCAACTTTGGAGCTTTAAGATGTAGAGCATTTCCATCAGTGATAACCTGGCAATTGTTACTAATCCAGTGGTCCTGGTGGCTTTTGAACAGCTTTTTCTGCTAAATCAAATTCCTGTATGCCTGCAGTTACTACCTAATTAACCCGGTCTCACACAGTGTTTGTGACCAGGTGTGGCTCAGCTGTGTGGCCTTTACAGCCACTAACCAGCAAATACGTTATTGTGTATTTTGAGAGCTGAGGCACGTGGGGCCTTCCAGTGGCTGCCCACAAGCTCATTTTCAATCACTTTTACATTCTTTTTTCATAATAGAAGCTTATGTAAGCTTTCTGGTTTTGTCTCGTTGTAGCTGTGGCATATGAATGACTTTTAATACTCTCTAATAGCAGTGAAATTGCCAATTCACGCTCCAGGGCATTTTCTCCTCAAGATTTGCTAATGGCTGCAATTCCTAAAAACCTCAGTGGTCAAACTGTCTGTTCCCCTCCTGTCATTCAGCCCTGTGTGACGAATTGACATTCAGAAGCTTGTGCCTAATTACACTGGATAGTAAGTATACGTCCGTTAAGCGGGGCTGTTAACAGTATTCGTGGCGTTTTCTGTATTCTTTCAAGATGATGCAGTTTTGGAAGTGGTATCTGGGGAAAGGCGGTCAGCATTTCCTGAATGATGTTAAGCAAATAGTCCTTGAGTGGTGCCAAAGAGCCAGTACTAGATGAACGGGCATCGTCCTTGTGTTGGACTAACAGAAGCGTAACCATCTCACACGAAGCGCGTTTCAAGATCCGAGAGCTACTATTAAGGCGTATTATATTGAATTCTGTAAAATGAGAATTAGCTTGCCTTCATGTGGTTTACAGGAGGCAGAAAATTCTTGTACCTGAATCACCATCTTGAATATCACTGGCCACAAAATTTTATGTGAACTTTGGATTTGTTAGGACATTTTGACTTTCATTGTTCATATGTCTGAGATTTAGGTAATCAAAGTGTTTTATGTGGTCACAGTGTTTTTTGTAAGTCAACCTTTGTAACTTCATGTGTTGTTAAAAGACTCAGGAGCAATTAGCCCTTGCTTTGTGATCTAAGGGTGTTGCTTACCACCTACAAAGAATTCCTGTGTCCTGCATCGCTGTGGTCCATCAGTATTCTCAGTGCCCTCTTGGCTGCCTTGGCAACGACTGCACAACGCACTCATGCTTGACTGTTTCTCACCAGCATCCTCGTAGCTTCTGCTCCCGGGTGGTTTCTTTTTCAATCGCAGGATTTTTTATTTTTATTTCCTTTTCTTTCAAATGTCATTGATACAGCGGAAGACGTAGCAGTCATCTTGGGGTTGAGGACAAGTGACAGAATGCATATGCCTAGGATTTAAAGTAGGTTCCTGAGCAGCCTTCCACACTGAGGAAATGTCAGCTGGCTGCAGCGGGGATGCTGGAATGACACGTGCTCGGTTCGCCCTGCGTGGCTGTGCCGTGCTGCTGATGCCGAAGCAGCGTGTTTGAAGGGTTGAGGAACGAGACAGAGGTACGCACCATCGTCTACAGCCATTCTTACAGGTGGGCTGCTCTACACCTAATTTGAAACATTCCAGTGTTCAGCTGCAGAATCAGTGCACGACAGTGCACGCAGCCTGTGCCTTTTTTCCGGACTCCTATTGGAGTGCGGTGGCGTTGCAGTATTTCAGCTGCATGCAGAGGTTTTGTCAATCTCGGGTCAAGCTAGCGTTCCTGTCGTGTGAAAGGTGTGTGGCTGTGAGAGGCACGTACCTCAGCTGAGCACTTGCTTGTTTCAGAGCCCCGTGAAGGACTTTCACTGAGACAATTTGCAAGGTAACCAACAACAGGTAATTTATTGAAGCGACAGATACAAGAGTCGGAGCTGCCGTTGAAAAATTCACTCTCTGCAATAGCGCTAATATATGATAATAATGCTAGCAAACTACTGTCCTGGGTATAACTCAGCAAAAGGTGGAAGTGCAGTTCTTGCCAAGAAGGCGTCCCTGTCTTGGGTGAAGGAGAAGGAGCACAGCCTGTCGACTGCCTCTTCCTCTTTTGGGTTCTTTTCCCTCCAACGACACATACCCT
Source organism: Apaloderma vittatum (assembly GCF_000703405.1). Classification (NCBI taxonomy): domain Eukaryota; kingdom Metazoa; phylum Chordata; class Aves; order Trogoniformes; family Trogonidae; genus Apaloderma; species Apaloderma vittatum. The sequence continues at coordinate 18,486 of NW_009710773.1, read as the reverse complement.
CTATGCTCCTTATACACTACTCTTCCCCCCCTCCCCGGGGTGGCATTCAGCATGATTTGAGTGAAGAGTGAGTGACTATAGTCCTATAGGGATGTTAAGGTAAATATTTCCACTCTGGGCCCTGTGGCCTTCAGGATTCTGTTTTGAAGCAGCTCATCTATTTGCAGGATGATGTTTGCACCATTAGTCTCCGTGCGGCCTTGCTCCTTAGCCAGAACAGGGCTGTCCTGGCGTCACGAGACTCCCTCCTTTGGCTGGTTCTCACTGTGTAGGCCGTGTTTTTCTCCATTCTCAGGGTCTGCACAACAGGTAAGTGAACACCTGCGTTCAGCAAGTCTGAAACCCTCAGGCTAAAATACCACAGTTCCCCTGTCCCTAGTTCCGTGAGCTATGGCAAGAGACGGATTGTAAGAGTCCCTCTTACTAAGAGAAGATGATAGGTCTTCAGCAAATTGGACTTTTTCCATCATAGAGGTTTCCTCTGCAACAACTCTCTTGTCCGTCTTTCTTTGTACCGAAGGCTGTCATCATCAGTGAGTCTGCCACGAATGTGGGAAAGGAGAGCAGATCTGGTCATGGCAGAAAACACAAGGTTGGGGAGGAAGTGCTCCATGAGCGACAATCCGCTCTTACATTATTAACCCAGGCTGGCTGCTGTGAACACTTACCGATTTACCTGTTGTTTTTGTTGGGTTCTGCTTATTTATTTATTTAAATTTAAACAGATGGTCCTTAATTGCCTTATGTCTTGTTTTACCCTGTAAAGGAGTGTGTTTGCTGGTGGCAACATTGGGGTTTTTCCTTTTTAGTGGAAAGTCTCTTCATAAAATGACTGATTTCTTTGGCAAAAGCTATTCTTGTTTATTATGTATGTATGAGAGGTTTGTGTGTATTCTGTACCTGAACTTCTGCAGCCTTCAGCACAAAGATAGTGTTTGCAGAAGAAGTGAGGTGAATGCTGCAGTGACAAGTGTCTGTTTGAGGTGTGACTGGGATGTTGCAGGGGCTGAACACATTTTGATGTTAATACGTGTAAATTCGCCAGGTTGCGCAGTAGGCTTTCTTCAGCTGGATGCTATTTCAGTGGGCTTATTTTAGAATTCATGAGAGTGCCCCCATTCTTGTGTCACTTTAATAATATTTAATGAAATGTACCCAATGGATACTATTGTATGGAAAATATGCTTGTGTAGCAGTCTTCATAGATTATAAAAATGTAAGCCATTAACTTGCAAATTTATGGAGGGAAGCACCTTCTAGATTTCAGTGTAACACATCAACTTTTTGATTTTAAGCCATAGAAATAGCTATTTGCTGTCTCATTCACCATGCAGAGACAGAAAATAAGGGGATGGGCAGGAATAACTTCATTGCTCTTCTCCATAGTTGCTATTGAAATAGACTGTATGAAGTTATGGATAAAATATACTTAATTACATAAGATTAATTCAGCCTTCATTTTGAAGAATCATAGAATGTTGGGGGTTGGAAGGGATCTCTAGAGCTAATCATCCAGTGCCACCCCCTGCCAGAGCAGGGTCACCCAGGGCAGCCCCACAGGAACGCGTCCAGGCGGGTTGGAAAGTCTCCAGAGCAGGAGACCACTGAGAAGAGATGTTCAAGTCCCTTCACCATCCTCGTAGCTCTCCATTGGACTCATAGAGTCCAATGGAGAGCTACAAGGATGATGAAGTGAGTAGGTCCCTTCCCCTTGACCCCCACCCCTCAGATATTTCTCTACGACAATAAATCCCCTCTCAGTCGTCTCCTTTCCAGGCTGAACAGCCCCAGGTCTCTCCGTCTCTTCCCAGCAGAGATGTTCAGTCCCTTGATCCCCCTCGTAGCTCTCCCTTGGACTCTCTCCAGTAGGTCCCTGTCTCTCTTGAACTGGGGAGCCCCAAACTGGACCCAGGATTCCAGGGCTGGTCTCCCCAGGGCAGAGCAGAGGGGGAGCAGAACCTCCCCAGCCCTGCTGGACACACTGTTCTTGGTGCCCCCCAGGCTCCCACTGGCCTCTTGGCCACAAGGGCACGGGGCTGTCCCAGGGACACTCACTGCCCACTGGGCTCCAAGGTCCAAGATGTTCATTATTCTGAACTGGGTTAATAAAACTGGTCGGGGTGGACCTTCTGATGTTTGACTTCACGTTTGGGAGTCTGTCCTACTGCTTTGCTGTACTCATGTGCCCAAACAATCGTATTTGTAGGGAGATGTTTCCATTTCACTGGGTGCACATGTGCTGAGCTGGGACAGCCCACTGGCCTCGCAGAGCCCCTGCCGTCCTTTCGACTCTTCTGTGACAGCTGTAAGATCTTCCCTGAAGCATGTATCCAGCTGGAGATGTTTTCATTATTTGTGTGAAAAGGAATGGTCAAGAAAAAGGAAGGTTAGCTGGCAAGTAAAATAAATCCAAGGGGGTAATGCTTAAGGGACAAGGGGAAAAGGACATCCATTAAGAACACACGCCCCAGCTTCATCGGCTTTCTGGGATTTAGAAGATAAATCCTATGGAACAATGCGTAAAGGGGGTGAACTTGAGCACTTCCTTAAGTGAAACAGGCAGCTGTGCAGTATCTTTGAGTAGAAAATGAGATAAAGACGACTCGACTTTTATAAGTTTTGATGTCTGCTTTTTCAAGACGCTTAAGAGGCTGCAGTAATGTCGCACTGAGTGTGTGCACCTATTTATATGCGTTCTGTCAACATCATTTCTGTGCTTGTGTTAGAAATGAGTTGCTTGCCTTGCCTTTAAGAACTTTACTGATTAGCAGTTTAATGAATTCAGCGAGGAACTGGACTCTGCTCATGTTTCTCTTATTGACTGACTTAGCCTTTGGCAAATTGCCAAATATTTGCATTTCTATTATTTGAAAAATGTTGGTACTTATTCTTGTATAGTGCTTCAGGGGGGAGCTAGCTTTAAAGTGAAAAATTGCTGGATAAATTCATGTTTATTTCTAAATATTAAACCCATCGGTCTAAGTTTTCTCCTGTATTTAGTTCCTCGGGCAGCTGCTCTATTCAGTAATATCTTCTTTCTGGTTCAGTTCCCAAAATTATTGTCAGGAGACCCATTGTGGTATTGAAAGTAGAGAGGAGGTAGAAGACAGAGAATCACATACTTATTTATTTTTTCCACATATTCCTACTTTACCCCCTCAGCAGAGCAGGATTTAGCTCCAAGTACAGTGGCACTTCTGTTTTATAGCTGAATGTCCAGGCAGGCCTGTGGCAGTGGAAGGAAAAGGTGATGACCCCAGAAGCACACTGGGAAATAGATTGCCTTGAAAGTAAGAGAATGCCATATTTTGAGGATGATTTAAAAATCAAATATTAAATTAATGGCCTATGATTTTTATTCAGAGTAAAATTTGGTCCTCATGCCTAATCAGCACTCATGGAAAGCAACTCACTTCTTGGCTAGAAAAGATTCGAATCATTTTATCTAAGTGAGGAATGGAGGGAATATCTCTGAGACACTCAGGTTTCCCTGTTTTCTGAGCACTAAATACCTGGTTAAAGGCATTCTGGGTAATGGAAGTAATTCAGCATTTTCACTGTGGTGTTTTGAATTTGGTTTCACTAGTGATATGCAGAGCAGTAAAAAACTAGAGAACATTTTCCTTGGCTATTTCCTTAAAAAAGTACTGATCCAAAACTCTGTAATATACATAAATAAGATGAGAATGTAAAGGAGAGATCAGAGAAGTTTCCAGATTATAGACTACTAATGGGTGCAGAAGTGTGATATATATACATATATATATGCATATATATACGTATACATATATATTTGCATACAATTTATTAAATTTTCAAATTTTCTGATGCTTGTCTGTTTAAAATCTATTTGAAATCTCACCCCTGTTGAAAATCTACGACACCAGCTCAATTTCCTTTCCACAAATAAACCTAATGCTAATTTTTTGTGTGTTTGTGGTCTTGTATTAGAAAAACTGCAACGTTCAGTCCAATATATGATGAAAGGAGTGGACAGACTTAAGGAGCCCCTTGGAGTTTTGATGCTGTCTCCTTTGAGGTTGCGTTTCTGCACATCGGTTGTGCCTACTGGTGACTGTCCCTCCAGGGGTTTTTGGAAGGATCTTGTCTAAAGCAATATGAACGAGTTTACCTAGATTAAGTAATTCTTCTGTCTGTATTTCATTCAGGTTTTTGTTACTGCGCATTTTGATGCCCTTTGACAAAAGTTTTGATCTCTCTTTCTGCAAAAAATGAAGCTGTACATGGCAGGTACAGATGGGAAGGGTCACCTCAACCAGCAGCAAAATAGTCAAATTTCTCTCCGTCAGCTGTTCCCATTGAAACCAGCAACTGGTCCAAAAAAAAAATGACATTCTCTCTGCTTGTTTTTATTTTTTAGTATACAAATCGCATTGCATTCAGATAATTAAAATGCTGTAACAGTTTTCACATTTCATTGCCTAATTAACAGCAATAAAGGCCACACTAAATCAGGATGACTCTCTAATTTCAGCACTAATCACACAAGTGTGAGTGTCAGCATCATAATGAGATGCACAAATGTGGAGGTAATGATGCTGTGGCTGTCTGGGAAATTAGAGCAAGTGCTGGCACAAGTTGTACAGCAAGGTTTATTCCCATTTTATTAATTAGATGCTTGCACAGGGAATTGCGACCAACTCGGATTACTTTAATTTGTGAAAGTCGTGCTGCAGCTCTGAACTTGACGTCAGAGCACGGAGTCGGCTTCCCCATCGCTCCCTCAAGTGCAAAGATGACAACACACCCCCCTCAGCGCCTCGAAACGTTTCTTTAGGTGTGAAGACTTGGACGTTCAAGCGTACGAGGGTGTTGTGAAGTGACAGCTTTAAAGCCCGGTGTTTTAAGCTTCATTTCATTAATGAAGAAAAAGACCAGCTTGACTGGTTTTGGCTAAGCAGAAGTAGTTTTGCCCTCTAACCAAAACTGGCAGTGCTACAGGTCAAAAATACCGATTGGAACTTGCTCATTCACATGAGGCTGGTTTTACGAACAGATCACGCAAGTGGTTTAGAGCGTGGCGATTAAATTATTTGTGCTGATTTTATCCTAAGGCTGTATAATAAACTGCTGGGTAATTTGGAGGTTTATACAGTGCCTGAATTAACTTTCTGGAACATATGCACATTTTATGTTGATAGCCAGGGATGACAGAGATCTTCCTCACACTGTGATCTTTTATTATTAGTTAATATCCAGCATCCAAATGTCAGGCCTTCAGCTTTTCTTCTAAATGCTACTAGACTGGTACATGGAGAATTTTCAGTAACATGCTCACAAAATCATGATTCATTGTATCTATATTCAGTTTTTATACTGCATTAACGTTTCTAACCGAAGAGTTGCTATCAAATCTACTGTCATGGCCAAAAGGGTTGTTCACAAGGGGATGAATGGATTATATTTACTGGGCTCTGATTGTTGTGATCTTGAGAAGTTGTAAAGGTGCCAGACGGGTTAATGACTGTCCTCAGTAGCACGAGAAGCATATTACAGGGAGATCACTGGCAACCCTGCAGTGGGTAACCAGTTATTCTCTTTCACTAGGTAAAGGCTGGTACTTAGCAAGTATCTTGTATCAGGAGCTAACAGCTAAAAAGATTTTTTCCAAACCTAGTGGATTCTTCCTCTTCTGTAAGTCCTGTTGAATGCAGTGTTACTTTTTGTACCAGCCATGAGTACTTATATTCATAAAAATCGAGAGGAGGATACTGTTTCCAGATGCACATAGTTACCAGAAAGAGCTGCTGTGTGTTATCTTGGAAAAAGTCAAGTTTTTGGTAAAAGACCTTATGAACAGCCGTCTTGCAAGTGAAATTGGTTTAGATGAGAACTGTCTTTCAGCCCATCACAACAAAACCTCGATGCATTTGATTGCATCTTGGCTTCGTCCTTGGCTTGTGGCTTTCCTCATGTTTCCAATCTTGTTAGGTTTTTCAGTTCTTTGCATTAAAGGAAACCAGTAGCCTTTTAAAACCTAGATGGTAGAAAAAGTTGCTTCTCCATCTGGGTTTTGTTAATGAGCGCAGCTGGGCTCGCTCAGAACGCTGCAGCCAGGCTGTGTTGTTCACCAAGATGTGGGGTTTGTCAGGGTACAAGTGAAAACATACTAATGATTGCCACTGTAAGCCCAGCACTCGCAGCTTCGTCTGCTGTTACCAGATGGTGTTAAGAAGGGGTTTGGTGTGGTCTTCTGGAAGACTCTCTAGCTGCTACTCTGAAAGAAAATTTTCTCTGCTTAGTTTCCTACTTGGCAAAGCTTGCTCTTAAGAAATGTGACTTAAAAATTGAAGTTTGACAAACCCATGCTTCTGACACGTACCATAAGGCTGGCTGTTCTGTCTCAAGATGCCATCTGTCGGGAGCCTTGGATTTAGGTTTCTGTTCCCCCGCAGAAGATTTTGGAAGCAGCAAGAGACTTGAAGGTTTTGCCCTAGGAGGGCAGGTGACAGCCTGCGACACAACCCACAGCCCGTGGCTGCGTGCTCTGCTCTCAGCTTATCCTTGGGCTCTGATGCGTAACAAGCACATCCTCTTGCCTCTGTCTTAGAAGACAAACCTTGAGTGGGAGTTACGTCTTTTTCTCAATTTATGTTCTCCTCCTCTATTTCCCCACAAAGCAATTAGATATTTTCTGAATTCAGCGTTGTCATACAGCCGTACATCTTCTGTGACCTTTTCTTTGGCTTGATGAAGGCCTTTTGTTTGTTTGTTTTTAAAGCTTTGCATATCTGTGAATACCCAGGAGACTTACAAGGCTTGGGAACAAGGCACAAGGGGAAAGGAGACTTCAGGATATGTTTTATCTTAATATTTATTTTGTATATTGGTTTAAATTCTTTTATGTGACGTTTTTTTCTAGTTATTTTAGTTGGATAGAACAGGGGAAGTTTATTGGCTGGAATATCCCCAAAGCTGTCAAAAAGTGCCCCAGGACGCTGGTATCATGCCCGGGATGAATCACTTCTTGCCACCATCACAGCTCCTTCAGGAGTTTCTGTTTATCACCGATGTGGAACTGAGATCCAGGAATGTGAATTCTCTCAGATCCCAGAGAGGCAGAACCGCAGACAGTATTTTCTGCCCAGGTTCTGATGCACGGCATCTATGCAGAATTAGTATTCTAAGGAGCTTCATAAATTTGTACGCGGCATGGGTGAAATTCTAGGAACTGGTCAGAAAACAAGAGTATAAGAAGGTCTGGAGTAGAAGCAGCAGCTCAGCACCCAGAACAGAATCTGGTTTTTATCTACAACTTCCAAGTGGCAGGGCCAATCATACATCTAATTATTATGTCTTTTCTTCCTTTTCCCTTACCCTTCTATGTAAGTAGGCTTAAAAGATGCCTTTTTGCAGGGTAAGAAATACTGGAACGCTATTAAAAATTGAATACTTACGTTCGTTGGCAGAGATGATCTAAAGTAATATCTGTAAGACTCTAAAGCAGGAGTATGAATTGCAGCTGACCCAGTTTTTAATGACTCGTTAAGCTCGTACTCGCTTTGAGAGCACTCAGGATTTCGTAACAAGCTATTACTCTGAAATGTGATTATCCAGCTGAACTGTGTTAAAATTCTTTGTTACTTCATTCATTATTCAGAAGGCTGTAGCCTTAATAGTAATTTAAGATAGATGTCATGTATTTGTAATATTAATTCACCTTCAGCGTTGATCAGCTCTTAATGTATAATAAGCAAGCAAATTCAACTGTCTGCTAGGACGATACTCTCCGTTGCGTAACTGTTGTGCTCGTATCTCACAAAATCCAGGGCAGAGAGAGGCCACAAGAGAAGGATTGTCACAACTGCGCTGTTATTGTTCAACAAGCAAAGATAGTGCGTTGCTGGATTTCAGAGCATGTAATATTTGTGTGTCGTGTTAACATCGAGTTGGTACTGGAAGGCCAAGTCAAATGGAATATCCTGTGTATAACAGAGATTTCACAATCGGAGTGTCAGGAAGGTGTAGCTGTGCTGCATAAGGGAAATGCAGTTTTAAATGAAGCTTAGATGCTCTGTAAGAATAACTTAAATTAGTTCCCCCTCGTGTGGGTGTCTATCTATATTTTGCTGTTTTACAGTACCCTTCAGCGGCAGAATAATTGAAGGCCTAGAGACATGGATTGCGAGAAGCACCTCGTTGCCTTTATTCAGCTGCTGCTCTTCTGTAAGAAGCTCTTCTTGGCTGTTGTGCTACTGCTCTTGGCCCAGAGCCTTTAAGGAGGAGCACTGTAGAAATACCTGCTTTAGAGCAGGCCTTGAAGGCTGCATCTAGTCAGGCACACGGTGTTTGAATACCTGCAGAAGGAATAGCTGAACGAATGGATGAATAAACACTATATTCATTTCCTGCCTGGGAATTTCTGCAAGTATTACTCGGTTTCAGAAGAACACTGGGCCTGTGCTCTTCACTCTTATATTGATAAAATACCTGGTTAGCATAGGTTTGAAACCCTGAAATACCTATGGAATTCTAGAGATTCTACCAAGCAAAATCTTGATGCTATTCCTTATGTCATATTGACTTTCTGAGTTGCTCTGAGAACACTGGAAGAGTCGATAGTCTCACATGGCCATCTGCAGTACAGCACGGCACTCAGCTCTTCATACGCAACAGTTAAGAGCTGTTTTAGTGAGCAGAAATACACTCGATATATTTAAACACAATTTTCGTATTACAAGCAATTAGAATAAGTTGTTTATAAACGAAATGAAAAGTTTCTGCACATCAAACATGATAATTTTATCTCTTGAAATAGATTTCAAATAAAATGACATCATATCTAATAATAAAATTCCAGCTTGCTAAACTGCTGGATGTTTTTCAGGGCAAATTCTTGCCTGGCGGTGAGAGATTGTGAAGCAGCTGCAATAAAGGCTCAGACAAAGATGCTGTGGCAATCCCTAGTCAACCCTGACTTACTGAGGTCACTGCTTACCAAACCGAGGCAGTTGAAAGGCTTTTAATGTTTTTATTTTCCATGCATCTTGAGAAGATCCTGCTGGCTGTGGCAGTAACCTAATCTACTGTTTCTCGTGAGAAGTGCTGAGAGGTAAAAACTACTGCGTTATCACAGAGTACAAAACTGCAAGAAGTGTCATCAGTAAAAGGCCCAGGACTGGGTGCGGCTGCCTACATGGGAAGAGGCACAAGCTTCGCTGACAGCAGCAGCTCTAGCAATTAGCCAATTAAACAGCTTTTACTGATGATCTGCAATAGCTAATAAAATTTTAACAAGCTGTAACACGCCCCGTGGATCAATCTTGCTATTAGCAGGCTGGATCATAACCAATAGCTATTAATTCTGACTAACATTAGTGTTTGGAAATGGAAGGAGCAAGTGGACTCTATGCCAAATGCAAGAGTGGAGACACCATTCCAAATAAATTCCGGGTGCTAAGGGAATATTTATAATTTACTTCAGCAGATAACGTAATCTTTTTGACAAAACAGGGTTTGGGGGCATCTTTTTAGCTTTCCATGTAATTAAGCCAAGGCTGAGACTTCCAGCCATGGAGTTAGAGCACAATCACAGAAAAGCTGATAAAGAAAAGCAGCCAGGTTTGTGGGCATGGGGGGTGTTTTCTGTGGTTCCGCATGGCACAAACCCATCTTTAGGGGACGATTCGAAAACACGGGGATTAAATAACTTCAGTAACTACTTGCCTGGTACTATATTTTTATCTGATTGGCTGAATGTTATTTTTCCTCAACTGAAATGGTTATTTAATGTTACACACTGGCCGTTTGGTTTCTTGAGGATAAATATAAGGCCAATAAGGATAAATAAATATAAACCCAATAGGGAGATATTTAAGGATTAAGAAGTTCTGGAAAGTAAAATGTTGACAGATAAGATATTGCTTAAAGTTTTAAAATAGTAAAGAACTCAAGAAGTATTAAATCAGTCTAGCTATTACAGGCTAAATTCACTGGCATTCAGAGAGTTTCAAGTGGGTAACTGATACAAGATGTAACTGCGAATTCTTGGGAAATTCTTGCCAAATTTCCAAATAGTGTCAACATTAATGGTTCGCTTTTTTTAATTTCTGATGTCTAATTTACTCATACCAGTCCAGCACTGTCACTTCAGTGATACCCTTACTGAAACGTTGCTTCAGCTGAAAATGCAGATCGTTTTTCAGGGCAGTGTGCATGCATGTATGTATATCCAAGATGGAAAATAACTTTGCTTAATTTATGTTCTCTTTTTTTAGCTCTGCACATGAAAAGCACTTACCTCAGTGTAAATTCAAGCTCACGCTATTGTTGCACAAAAATATAGGCTGCTTATGTAATGTAGGAGGTCTCTCCTACAGAGTAGTTTCATGTCCTGGAGGGTTTTTCTTTACCTTCCTCATTAGTACAGCATTCTAATGGCAGTTTGCAGCACCTGAAGTAACTGATGGTCTCGGAATATTTTTGTAAATATTTGCTTGAATGCTTTGTAAATATTTCTTACAGTCTGCAAATGGAGTTAGAACTAAAAATGTTGGTAGGTAGAGCTTCCAGAGAAAACGCTCCCAGTGTCAAGTATTTGAAAAGACACCATTACACTGTTACAAAAGCCTGCTCACTTTACCAAAGGGGAAATCCTGTAGCAAGAAAAAAAATCACGCCTATAACCATCACGGCTGTCTCAGCAAAAACTTCACTTAGGCTACAGTTGTCTCTAGGTAATGACCTCTGGGTTCTTGGCAGTGAGTTAATTGAAGGTGTAAATAAATTATGTATAAAAACCACTCTAGTAAGAAGTGCTTGGAGTGAAAGCTCTTACTTGGCTGCAGGCTGAACAGAGGCCGTAGGTAAATCAATCAAGTATTGGCTTCAGTGGACTTGAGCAGGTCTTCCCTGTTCCAAAGTCCCTAGAAATGCAGTCGGAATTCAAAACAATAAAGCACGTAAAATTACACTTGATGGTAATCATGGTTCGTCTGCTGTGCAGTCAAGTTCTTCAGCTTTTTTTGATGTGCTCTATAATCAAATCTTTTCTCTGGTGTGCGTGTTCCAGGAAATACCGGACTGAGTGGTGAGGTGGAGCAGAAGAATTTGCCTCTTTTTGTCGCTCTTTCCCAGGCAGCCTTGCCTGAGGCTCAAGGTTCGTTCACCTATTTAGAGCCTGTTAGAATTTAAACACCAGCTGAGGTTGCCATGTGTAGCAAACCCTCCTCCGAGGTTGCTCCCTCTGAGCAGCGGGTCAGCAAAGGATTTTTTATTGCATCTGACCTGGCAGAGCAGATGCTGCTGTGATAGCAGAGCTGCACCGGGTGCGTGCCCCGAGGCCGTCAGTGGTGTGACATTGACATAACCTTAAGCAAAATTCACAACTTGGAGACATTCTCCGAGTTGTCAGAGGTAGTTGCTGGAAATGCATCTTGAAGAAATGGAATTTAAAAGATTTATTGGAGGGTACGTTCTGTGGCCTGTACTGTAGAAGTGATGGGAAAATGTTCTCTGAAGAGATTGTTGTGATGTTGCTTTTGGACGGGCCGTGAATGGAATGGCAATCTCTAAGATGCAAAAGCTTGTTAACGCACATGAAAGTGATGCAGTATTTGCAAAGGCGTGGGTGAAGGAGGACACATCTCTCAATTATTTTCTCAAAAAAGAACTTTGTCGGTGCAAGGATTCTGGAATCCATTCTTGTTTAAGTCCATAAATATTTGGCTTCATTTAGAGGAGGCAGAATGTGTGTGTTATAGCTTTTAAATTGCTATTAAATAGCAAAAATGAGCTTACAAAAGCAGAAAAAGAAACATGAGGTGCACTGGATTGCCTTTGTTCTTTTTCCTGTTCTGTCTGCATTGCACAGTCGGCACAGGTTAGATAGGACTGCTGCAAAAACTGTTACTCCAGGTGACGTTTAAGGTGTAGTAAGTTCAGGCTGGCATTTGCCTAAAATGCTAGGAAGAAGTATGATGAAAATTACGCTCTTAACTAGCTAAGCTTTCTGCTGACAAAACCCTAGTGCGAATTCCTTTATCTTTTTTGCCCATTTTACTTATTCTAATTGAGTAACAGATTTAGGCACTGCCCGTAAAACCTGTCAGTCCTGTAGGTGTGTTTGCATTTTGGAGGGTGTCCTGCATTTACTGAAATGCATATGCTGAAACAGCATAACAGTAATTAAAAATAAAAGCCATTTTACCAGTGATCTTAAATACCAAGGATTAACAGACTTCAATTTGGAAAAAAAATATGATCATGTTCAGTGACTAGTTAGTGTTAGAGAGCCCATATTAAAATGCTAAATCAGGGCTTACTCTCTTTTGAAGCTGTTCCTCAGCATATTTGTTTGGTGTATGTTTCTAAAAAGCAAACGTTTTACCAAATTTCAAACCCCTCGATCCTTCCAGTGTGTTGTACAAGCAAGTTGGTAAATAATATCGTGAAGATGCCGTTAGCGTTAAGAGCCTATTTCCAGTGCTTTTCTAAATACTGTAAAATGAACATGCTCTCTTAGGTTTCCCTTGGAGTTTGGTGTGTCTCCTGGCAAGCTTCATGCACCAAAGCAGCGCTTGCTGGAGTACAATTGAGTGTCTCGTCTGCTCTTCTCCAATTCCTCCTCAGTCCACACACTTTTTCTGGTGACTGACAGGTTCTCTCAGCGCTTGCTCTGATACGACCATTAAACCCTGACTAACAGAACTCTGCCCCAGACTTTTTCATTTCCTCGATGTCTCCCTCATCCAGTGCGATGGCACCTACTTGCCCCATGGGAAAACCAAACTGAAATAGTTGCTGGAGCCCAGGTCAGTTGTACATTCTCTTAACCGATGGCAGTATTTATGGGTAAAGTAACACAAGTGATTTCTGGTTTGTTGTTTATTTCTTGGTTCGAGGGGACGTGTGGCAGACAGTGGCATTGGCTGGAGATTGGCCAGAGCCTGGTGAAACATCACCCTCAGCGGAACGTTGCTGCGTGGTTTGTTAAAATGCACTTGATATATATCATAGGCTTCCAGCATCCAAACTGGGCACTGCGTTCAGAATACTTTCAGGAAGCGAATGAAACAGTTTGTCACTTGTAGTTCACGTTTCTGTGGTTCTTTCTTACTGATATCTAGTACTCTGACTGTTTGACAGATTCCGAGTGCTAGCCTGATGCTAACAGAGAACCACCTATAGAAACACCAAGGTCATTTTTTTCTGGGTGATAACAGCTTATTCAGAACCAATAATGTCCTTTTCTCACTTACTATTTTGTATTTATTGGCATCAGATTTCGGTGGCCACTTTACTGCCACAGAAGTCGTTGCTGTGAACTTCTGCAACTTGCTTCAGTCAAGTTTGGCTCTGAATATTTTCATAGCATCAGCAAGTTTTGCACCCTTGCTTATCACTCCCTTTTCAGATATTTTAAGTATATAGATTGAACAGCAAAGGTCACAACACAGATATTTGCAAAATGCTGTAGCTTACTTCTGTTGTAAAAACAACCACTTACTATTGCCAGATAAAAAGTCCATGTGCCGACTAATTTGATGAGAAAGCCGTGCAGTGCAGAACTACAGATTCCTACTGGTATCTTCTTTCTTGAGAGGGTTTGAAGTCAGAAAAAACCAGGCTCCTGAGACGTCAGAAATATAAAAATGATGGCAAAAGTTCATCCAACAGCTCTCCTCTCTTCCAGTGATGCACGAGTGTGCCCAGGATTACCTCCCGTCTGCCTCTGCACTGCCCTTAGTAAGAGATCCGTGCCTGCGTCCTTTGGCCACACAGATGTGTCTCCTCACGCTAAAGCGTAAAAACACACAAGTTGTGAGTTTGAAGCACCTCTCCTCCTCAGGCTTAGAGCTGCAGAAGGGCATGAACACCACCAGGCAATCTTTGAATTAATGAATTATTTTCATGAGTCAATAATGCATAACCCCAGCTCTTACTGCCACCAACAACCCATGTTGTTCTGCAATGAAATATGCATTTTTTTTCTATTTGAAGAACGTAAAGCACATTCATTTTGTGGGTAGTGCAGAATTTATGATCATCTTAATTATTCATTTCAATATCTTTTAAAGTTTGTAGGTGTATTTAAATGATATGGTAGATGACCACCCTGTCCCTTACCAGTAAAATACGATAGATTTGGAACTACCGAAGTCCTGAGTCTTCTCTTTTCCCAGTGGCTTTAGGTAGGAGTCTGCCAGCCAGGTTGCCCAAAGCAACAGGTTGCCCCCCTGACTGAAGTCTTCTGTAACAAAGGACCTTAATAGAAGCGAAATCTGTACAAGTGTTTCCCCACCTGCAAGGCAGGGCTCAGTGTGTTTGGGGATCAGACCCAGGATGCGAGTTCGGTGTTACTGTGCCACACGCAAGGTGGAGATAGAAGCACTCGGTTTGTAGTTGTTGGCTCTCTATGTATACATCCTTTTAGTATTGGTATTTTATCTGTGTGTTCTGACAGGGAGGATTTTTTAAAAAGAACATTTATGTTGTAGTCAACTTGGAGGAATGGAAATTTTGATTTAAGAATAAGTCATGATTTATCAGACCTGGATTTTTATATCCTAGTGGAAAACAAGAATAGCCATGTGCTGCTTCTCACTTCTTTCAGTTATCCTGTATGGGCACAGCTCAAGGTCCCATAACTTTATTTGGTGCCATTTATATACAAGTTACGTTTGTTGATGGCATTCTAAACAGGAGACTTGGAGAAAATTTGGACTGACTACCACCTAGAGTAATGAAAAAGTGAGATGAAAGGAGATATGTTTACTTTTAATTGGGCTTCAGGTTTTCCCTGAGGGAAATCCTCAGGTGTGTCTTTCAGACCGTTTCTTGAATGTTTCCATTTTAAAAATTTCCTATTTTTGACATCAAATTCTGGTGTCTTCAGGCTCAGCTGGACTTCAGAGTTACATTATAATGTGCTTGTAACTGGGAAGACCTGTCTTAGCATTGTTGAGTCCAGTGTTGTTCTTTGTCTTCCAAATGTTTGTTTGCTGGGTTCTTTCTAAGAGGACGCGGTAGTGCCGGCGGTCGTTAGACAGCATGACTTTCCTGACTGGTGACTTTTCCAAAGTTTTATTTTACCTTTGGAATTTCCCCCAAGTTTCGAGAGGTAGCCGATATTTCCAGATACGAAGTTATGGGTTTATTGAAGGGTAAATATCGATGAATGCCTGCAACAAGGTAACTAAAAAAGTCTTTGTATAAAGATCAGTATTAGTTACTTTGTTTTTATATTCCATTCTATATTGAGTGATCATGAGACTTTCTGCCCTTCTCTGCAATGGCCACCGTCCAGGGAGGACTCTGTCCAATCTTCTGCTTTTGAGCTGGATCCTGAGTTCCTGAATCCAGCTCCCTTTATCCAACTCATCTACCTGTAAGATGTATTTTATGGTATTTTCTCCATTAGCAAAATCTTCTATTTTGTGTTAGGAGAAAGAAGTTTCTTAATGATGGTCTAACCAGGTTGTCTTGCATGACAAATCAATGCAGCAAGGTTCATTAGCCTTCGTAGTGCTTTGGAAGTTATTAGTATGTTTTGCATACAGTGATTGCATAGGTGTATTAAAATACACTTTCAGGGCGAGATTGAGCAGTCAATTAGTCAAGTTTAAGAGGTGCTGAAGTTAAATTATTCTGTGTTTGCTTGCATCAACGAAAATCATCATCTTAGCTATTTTCAGGAAAACGTTCCAGTTCAATTTTTTAGTACTGGCCCATGCAGGAAGATTCTTTCCGGACACAAGAACTACGTTCTTCAGTGTATGTGAGGCTGGAGTGGAGAGCTGTCAGTAACAGCTTCCTGCAGGCCTGTGAGTCCATTCTTGCCTAACGAATGTATCATTTTCTGAGTCGCTGTGAGCATCGAACTGAACAGCAGATCACATAGACTTCTGTCCTCCTTTGAAAATACTTTGAGGCAAGTCAGGTAGTCCTTGATGCTTGTTTAAGTAGTTGTGGAAATCCTAAGCCAGCAGACTTCAGTACTGGCTGGAAAAGTGTCGGAAGCCCGTGATCCGTAGCTGTCTTACCCTTCTGTAGAAGGGCAGGATCATCGGGGGTAGAATTAGCATCCCATACCCACAAGTACTGACTAGTTTGTTATCGCTTTCCTCTGGTTTAACTGATAACATTATGCCGAATTGATAACATTATGTCTTTCAGAAGGAAGGACTCGCTTCCAAATAGATTCTTTATTTTCATCAGTAGCTGTCCCACCTCTGTCTTAAGTTCTTGATGTTTATCCATCATCCTGAAGTGTGGAACACTGCGGCAATCTGATTGGTTTAGGAATTCTTTTGACACTCTTCTATTCAATGTATTCTTCTACTGTTGCAGGCACAAATCTCAACAAGGGCGGTAGGTTTGAAAGTGGGAGTGCGGTTTGAAACTGTTCTGCCATGGGGGGAGAATCCGTAAAACCTGCCAGTCCAGCTCATTGAATTCTGTCGTTATAGCAACTGGTTAACCTCTTCTGTACTTAGAATGTCTTGTGTCAAATAATTAGTACTGCTAAGTTGTATTTTATTGCAAAACAGGCAAGTAATTAAAGTATTTCTTGCGATGGCTATGGGACCAGTAGGGTCAGAAACTACTTGTAATTGGAATATAGTTTGTGAATATTAATAATAGGTCTAATAATCTGTCTCCTCAGTCCCCAGGATCCAAAAAAATGTCCAGCATATTTGAATTGCTGCTGCTTGCTGAGAAACAGTGCGTAAAAATTAACTCTTGGCCTTCTAATTTTTTTTTTCCTTCCCTTTGTCTCATTAGTTTAAGAATCCTGTAACATATGTGATGTATTTAGACCTTCCCTGCTGCAACATCCACACAGACAAATGGCCCAGTAAAATCCCTTTTGGCCTTTTTGGTGTGTTTCTCCCTATTTTGGCTGTCAGTTGTGTGTTGCTGCAGGTTTCTGTGGTTTTCCTCCTGGTTTAGTCCTCTGCATGGAAACTTTCTGAGCAAAGACAACAGTCGTCATAATCCACAAATGTAGAGCTTCGGGGAGGGAAAAGATCACTCACAACATAATATTTGGGATTTCAAGTCAGCGAGTGCCAAAACTAGTCGAAAAAATTAGTTCAACCAATCCCAGTTATGGAATCGGAGCTTACTGAAAAGCTGAGAACCTGCATTTTTTCCATGGTCTGGGGAGGTTAGAGGAACAGGTTAGAGCCCTCCACCTTACGGAAAAGTAAGCACAATTAAAATAACACCCAGCAAAAGCCTCACCAATCCCAAACATAGGTCAGAAAGTCTCAGTGATTTGGAGATGTTCGTCTAATCCGTGCACTGGTACTCATGTTCTTGCATGGCAGGGCTTTGCAGTGTTAGAGTAGGCAGTCCCATCTGGTTCTCTTCATCCTCCAGCCTTGTTATCACCCTCTTTTTATGTTTTCTTTACTTAACAAGGTCATTCCTACCTCATCGCTGTGCCTACGACCGCAGCAGGAGCTTGTGATGATTAGGTACGTGGGGCACAGGGAGTTTTTCCCAGGTGGCACCTCTGCCGTGTGGTTTTGAAAAGGCTCTTTGCAATGAAACGTAAAGCTTGACTTCTCCCCTCAGGCCTGCCCTGATGTGGAAAAGTGGATTTATTTGTGGCAGTGACCCCCCTCAGTACCTTACCAGACTTCATTCAATGGAATTTTTTTCTTTTTACTACAGTAATCAAATGCTGTTCTTGAGCTTTTGAAAAAACAATGTTCTCTGATGAAACCAGATGAAAATAAGGACAATCATAACCTTTTTTTCCCCAACAGTTGTTTCTAAATTATGCTTTCTAAAAAGAAGACATTGTTCCTTCATTCCACACTGCATCAGTCTCTCTTCCCCTATGCTGTTCGTAATTGATGCCTTGCAGGACTGTTCCTCTTTAATTTTGCTTTGGACTTTCTGGATTCTCCTTCGTAGTGTTTGCTAACATTTAACTTGTTTGGATTTACAATTAGTAAGTATGTAAAGGACATTCTTCTGTTAATTACACAGCTGTACTGGTCGTTACTCTGTGTGTTGGATGACTTGGGTGGGGAGTGCAAAGTGATGCTATTTCGGCAGTGTAATTTCAATTTAATATATTTGTGTATGGAACCATCAAATGCCCAACTCTTACCTTCAGCAATGTACTAGGATAAATTGTGAATTCTAGCTGTTTGAATATCCTCGAATAATTGCAAAAAGCAAAATTCTTTTGTTCAAACCTAGCCATACAATATTTTCTAACATACCCATCCATTAACAAAATTTTAGAATGGACACAGATCCTGCATGTGCTGTGAGTGTAATTCCCCTCTCGGATCTTCAGCCGCCCAAAGATCCTTTGTGTACCTGGTAGAGAGATACAGTTCCAGTTCATGTGAAAAGTAGTGCTGTTTAATTTAAAGATGGAAAGAAGTTATATACCAACGTGTCAGAGGTAATTTTGAAATTTCCAGTCAATTGAAAGGCAAAAAAATGCGGTGGCTGTCATTCTGTCCATTGACTTACCTCTGTGCCAGGTAAAATCATGGA